>NC_090180.1:615000-692500 GCF_024679245.1 Pseudorasbora parva
ACCGGCAGGATCAAAACGTTTTAGTAATCCGGATTGCAGAAATAATATATTTGTGTGATCAAAGTATTCCACCTGATGTATAATTCTGACTGCATGTTTTTGGAGTATAAACATTTATAGTTATTGCCCCAGACTTCAATACAATACATTAAATAAGGCAAAACCAATACAAATGTATATAGTGCATCATATTCCAGAACATATTTAACTTAATTAATTACATAAATACGTTCAGATACTTTACCTTGTATGTATCCGGTGTGCGGTCTCCATCTTAATTTACTGTCAATAGTAAGTCCGAAGAATTTAATTTCTGACACTTTTTCTAATGCAACATCATCTATGCTTATTAATAATTCAGATTGTTCTTTATAATTACCAAACATCATTACTTTTGTAGATTCAGAGATGATTTATTACCATCCATCCACATTTTTAGTTTTAGTATCATTATCACTAGAATATATTAGTGTCATCAGCAAATAATATCAGTTTCAAAAAGTTTGAAACATCAAATATATAATTTATATATAAATTAAATAACATAGGACCCAATCCTGAGCCTTGAGGGACTCCACAAGCCAAACCCAGACGCCGTGACGTAAACTCACCCAACTTCACAAGCGGTTGCCTCTCTGTTAGATCACTTTTGATCCACTCCCCTAATCTTTAAAGTTTAACCAACAATATTTTTACAGTGTAGTGCAATTGTAGGACAACCACAAAGACAACCGAATGAAATGTATCAAACAAGAGTCAAACAAAAAGCACAGGTTATTATTATTGAAGATTCTTCTCATCCGTTGGATATTACATTTAATCTTTTACCATCAAAAAGGCGTTTTAGGCGAACTCAAGTCAGGAAAAGGTGCATCAATGTCCTCCGTGCCGACTGTGAGGGGGATTGTGTTTCTTATGTGATTTGTGTGATAATATTGGTTCACAAATTCCCCAAATGTTTCACTCATATGTACATCACAACCGTGAAGTTGTGACTTTAAGGGTGATTTAAATCCCAGTCATTAAAACTGCATGCCATAACAATTACAATCAGTAAATGGTTATTGTTGCTATGCAGGCAAGTTATATTAAGTTGCCTTATTAAATAATGTAACAATATATTAACTCATTTGAACTATAAGACAACTATACATTTTACACAATGCCAATGTCAAATGTCAGACAAAGCCAAAGCAAAGTGTGTGTGTGTGTGTGGGGGGGGGGGGGGGGGGTGTTATCTCACAGGTGTGATTAGTGGAGCGAGAGCGCCATCTAGTGTTCATGTTGAAGAACGACACATGACTGAAGTGCAGATTATTATAATGCCGCTAGGTGTCAGTGTGTGCTCATATATGTGTGTGTGTGGGGGGTGAGGGGGTGGGCTCGCTGTCGGCCCTCTGCTGGAGACTTTGGTACTGTCTTCACCTCCGTCCTGCAGATTTATTTAATCACACACTGATGCAAGAGGACACGGTAGACATCTGTTGACCTGAACACACACACACACACACACACACAGAATATCATCAAATACTGATGCATATACAATATACTCATGATTCAAATAAACACTAACAAATATATGCCTTTAAAACTCAAAGCAATGCTAAATGGATTTAAAAGCGTAAGATAATACCTCCTTTATTCACACGTCTCCATGTGTGTGTCTTACACTCATTTAACTCAAATGAATCACACTTTCCAGGAATGATGAAGGTTATGCATCGGAATATATCATGATTACATCTCTCTTCTCTTCTAGTGTATTTTATATGTCATGCACATCTTTTATGACTAATCTGTTTCAGTTATTAATCATGTTTATGAACAATACACTGAGAGTATGGAGTGGAAAACCCCTGATGAAGAGGAAGTGTGTATTAAACATGTTTAACAGTAAGTGTTGTATATAAACGACAGGCCTGCTTGATGGCAGATTATAAGGCTCATATTATAGACCAAAGTCATGCATGTGCTCCATCTCTCTCTGCAAGCTGCAAGATCTGCACGTTTGCATGCATCAGTCTTCCTGTCCTCATTTCTGTCACCCACACACACACACCCACACACACTCACACACATGCGCAAACACACACATCCTGTCTCGCTCGCCTCGCACAAGAGAAAAACAACCACAGCGTCTGTGACGTGGGCAGGAAGTTCTTATTTCTGCTCAGTGCCGCTTCCTGTGGAAACTCAAACTAACCCCAGATCAGATCATCCACTCACCTACTTCACAATCAGGCCAGAGCTTCAACATCACTACTGTACAATCAGGCCAGAGCTCCAACATCACTACTGTACAATCAGGCCAGAGCTTCAACATCACTACTGTACAATCAGGCCAGAGCTCCAACATCACTACTGTACAATCAGGCCAGAGCTCCAACATCACTACTGTACAATCAGGCCAGAGCTCCAACATCACTACTGTACAATCAGGCCAGAGCTTCAACATCACTACTGTACAATCAGGCCGGAGCTCCGACATCACTACTGTACAATCAGGCCAGAGCTCCGACATCACTACTGTACAATCAGGCCAGAGCTCTGACATCACTACTGTACAATCAGGCAAGAGCTCCGACATCACTACTGTACAATCAGGCCAGAGCTCCGACATCACTACTGTACAATCAGGCCAGAGCTCCGACATCACTACTGTACAATCAGGCCAGAGCTCCGACATCACTACCGTACAATCAGGCCGGAGCTCCGACATCACTACTGTACAATCAGGCCAGAGCTCCGACATCACTACTGTACAATCAGGCCAGAGCTCCGACATCACTACTGTACAATCAGGCCAGAGCTCCGACATCACTACTGTACAATCAGGCCGGAGCTCCGACATCACTACTGTACAATCAGGCCAGAGCTCCGACATCACTACTGTACAATCAGGCCAGAGCTCCGACATCACTACTGTACAATCAGGCCAGAGCTCCGACATCACTACCGTACAATCAGGCCGGAGCTCCGACATCACTACTGTACAATCAGGCCGGAGCTCCGACATCACTACCGTACAATCAGGCCAGAGCTCCGACATCACTACTGTACAATCAGGCCAGAGCTCCGACATCACTACTGTACAATCAGGCCGGAGCTCCGACATCACTACTGTACAATCAGGCCGGAGCTCCGACATCACTACTGTACAATCAGGCCGGAGCTCCGACATCACTACTGTACAATCAGGCCAGAGCTCCGACATCACTACTGTACAATCAGGCAAGAGCTCCGACATCACTACTGTACAATCAGGCCAGAGCTCTGACATCACTACTGTACAATCAGGCAAGAGCTCCGACATCACTACTGTACAATCAGGCCAGAGCTCCGACATCACTACTGTACAATCAGGCCAGAGCTCCGACATCACTACTGTACAATCAGGCCAGAGCTCCGACATCACTACTGTACAATCAGGCAAGAGCTCCGACATCACTACTGTACAATCAGGCCGGAGCTCCGACATCACTACTGTACAATCAGGCCGGAGCTCCGACATCACTACTGTACAATCAGGCCAGAGCTCTGACATCACTACTGTACAATCAGGCCGGAGCTCCGACATCACTACTGTACAATCAGGCCAGAGCTCCGACATCACTACTGTACAATCAGGCCGGAGCTCCGACATCACTACTGTACAATCAGGCCAGAGCTCCGACATCACTACTGTACAATCAGGCCAGAGCTCCGACATCACTACTGTACAATCAGGCCAGAGCTCCGACATCACTACTGTACAATCAGGCCGGAGCTCCGACATCACTACTGTACAATCAGGCCAGAGCTCCGACATCACTACTGTACAATCAGGCCGGAGCTCCGACATCACTACTGTACAATCAGGCCGGAGCTCCGACATCACTACTGTACAATCAGGCCGGAGCTCCGACATCACTACTGTACAATCAGGCCGGAGCTCCGACATCACTACTGTACAATCAGGCCGGAGCTCCGACATCACTACTGTACAATCAGGCCGGAGCTCCGACATCACTACTGTACAATCAGGCCGGAGCTCCGACATCACTACTGTACAATCAGGCCGGAGCTCCGACATCACTACTGTACAATCAGGCCGGAGCTCCGACATCACTACTGTACAATCAGGCCGGAGCTCCGACATCACTACTGTACAATCAGGCCAGAGCTCCGACATCACTACTGTACAATCAGGCCAGAGCTCCGACATCACTACTGTACAATCAGGCCGGAGCTCCGACATCACTACTGTACAATCAGGCCGGAGCTCCGACATCACTACTGTACAATCAGGCCAGAGCTCCGACATCACTACTGTACAATCAGGCCGGAGCTCCGACATCACTACTGTACAATCAGGCCAGAGCTCCGACATCACTACTGTACAATCAGGCCGGAGCTCCGACATCACTACTGTACAATCAGGCCGGAGCTCCGACATCACTACTGTACAATCAGGCCAGAGCTCCGACATCACTACTGTACAATCAGGCCAGAGCTCCGACATCACTACTGTACAATCAGGCCGGAGCTCCAACATCACTACTGTACAATCAGGCCGGAGCTCCGACATCACTACTGTACAAATAGGCCAGAGCTCCGACATCACTACTGTACAATCAGGCCAATCATACAATCATAACTGCCGGAGATCACACCGTGACTCAAACACACGTTTATTTGAAACGCAGATTCATATCTGTGCTTTTGTTCAGGCGTGGATGGTATCATACACAGTTCCATCTGTGCTTCTCTGAAGCTTTTGGAAAAACTGTGAGGGTTTTCCGTGTGCTTGCTCAACAATCGGCCTTTTGTTCTTTTGTGTCAACTGTCGTATCGTTCAGGTTTGCCAGATTTAATGTTTAATGTTAATATTTTTAATCTGTTTTAAAACTCCTGATTCAGATCGCCCACTGCTTTCACAGCCTTTAACACGCCTAAGGTCAATTATATTCGTCATGATACTATATTTTAAAAACTAGTATGTTTTTTTAAACTTTACAGCACGTAATGAAAAAGGACTTTACATGCACTGTAAAACAAATGTTGGTTTAACTTAAAGTAAGTAAGAGTTTATTGCAAAAAGTTATTTTTTTTGATACAATGAAGGAAACTGGTTTGATAAATAGAAACTCAAAATATTATACATTATAAAAAATGTAATAAATCATGAAAATAGCATAATTTGGCATGTTTCACGGCATCATCACAAATAAAACACACAATTACCCAATATGCTTACAAAATATTTGAATAATATTTGAATAAAAGTCAATTCTCAAAAATGTTCATTGTACTAACTCACATTTTTATTTTCAATGAACTCAATTTTTAAGGCAACCAGGTTACTTATTTTTTACATAATACATTCATTTATATATATATATATATATATATATATATATATATATATATATATATATATATATATATATATATATATATATATATATATATATATATATATGCAAGTGAAGGTAATGCTACAAAATTAAACAATTTCACTCCCTCTATCTAATCATAACTGATGCCCTGAAAAGAGCTTTAATAAAATAAATCATAACAGTTAATGTTCTGTCATTCAAACACTTCAGTTACACATTATTCTGATAACATATCTGCACAAAAGTGAATAAATGTTATTTATATTATATTATATTCAATATTTTATGTATTATTTTACATATTAGCATATTAGTCAGGTTAGTAACAACCAAATTTGAGAATTTTGTTTTAAATTGATTTCTGACACACTTCTAATATTTATTACTACGGCTAAACTTTTTTTTAAATAATTTGCATATTTACTTGGAAACCGGTACCCAGACTCTCCTCAGATCTGAGAAAAGGCCTTAGAGCAGTGTTATATTAATCTTGACTAAATATTAATCTCATATTGCATTATGTCCCTCATTAAGCTTGCATTTAAAGGGATTAAAGAGATCGGTTTGCTTAAAATCGAATTAGAGGATACCGCGTTATGACAGTGTGTTATTGATCAAAGGCCTGCCCCTAAAATATCATCATAATAAACCATTCTTTATTTCTGCAGGAGTGTAATGAGGTCACAGTATTTAAGGTCACATGGGCTGCAGTACACACACACACACACACACACACACACACATTTGTCTGTTTCACTATATTAGTGAGGACATTACATAGATTTCCCTTGATTTTATATCAGGTTAATGATACTTTCTATCCCCTAACCCAACCCATCACACACACACACACTGCCCCTAAACCTCCCCATCACACAGACACACACACACACACACACACACACACACACACACACACACACACACACACACACACACACATACGTCTGTTTCACTATATTAGTGAGGACATTACATAGATTTCCCTTGATTTTATATCAGGTTAATGATACTTTCTATCCCCTAACCCAACCCATCACACACACACACACTGCCCCTAAACCTCCCCATCACACACACACACACACACACACACACACACACACACACACACACACTGCCCCTAAACCTCCCCATCACAGAAACATCTGCACAACAATAGATTAAATAAAAACTTGTTTTGGCCGATTTATAAGCCTTTTTAACAAGTGAGGACCAGTCCAATGTCAAACTAGTGACTTGTTTTCATATATAACTATATAAGTGAGGACATTTGTCCCCTCACAAGTATTGCCAAACAAGGTACACACACACACAAACACACACACACGCACACACACGCACACACACACACACAGGTCTTCATTCAGATGATCATGTCTTCATCTTCTATATTTAATGAAGATCTTAATGAAGATTAAAATGGATTTTAATCTTTATTTAATTTAAAATAAAAGGAATACACACCCTCTTAAATATAGCTGTTGTTTATCGGCCTTGACTGAAGAAGCGTTACACCTGAGGATCTCCACGGCACCGAAGGAGCTTTAGATTGAAGATCACTGAAGCGTCACACACATGCTGCATTAATAACACCTTATTAGCATAAACTCATTTAAAAGCCAGAACTTCTTCTAGAATGACAGATACAGACACACACACACACACACGAGCTCACACACACACACACACACACACACACACACACACACGAGCTCACACACACAGGCTTCACTGTATGCTCATGCCTTGCAGCTCCAGATTATTTATTATATATATATATTTTTACCTTTAATCTGTAATATTTATTTCTGCAATGAAGATGACACAGAAAAACATCAACAGGAAGTGTGTGTGATTTTGTTTGCGTGGAAAACAGGTGTTGTGGATGTGGGCTGTACACACACACACATACACACACACACAGCTGGTGTATCTCGAGAGGTTTCCGCTTCACACACACTCTGGTTTAACCCATGGAAACACAACACACACTTCCCGGATGAGGTGGACAAGTTTAGACATTTGGGCGTGTGCTTTTCTGGCCCGTTATTTACAGATGTTGTGTTTCACACACACGTGCTCAGGCGCGTTTATTGTGGGTTTTTAGGACACCCCGTATTTGTGAAACTTTATATTTTTTTAAAGGCATCAAGAATGATATATTGTGCTTTTGCATGACATATACAGTACAGTGTGTATAAATATTACACATAAGTCTCAAAGGTCACATGATATGACGGTATTCTGATCCTGAAAGCTGTTACAGCCAAAACATTATGAACTCTGCTAACTTCAGTATAACTCCATCCGTCATTAGAGGATTAGTCTGATTAATATCAGCCTTCTGTAACGCTAACCTATAATACTCAGAGTCAGCTGAGGTGCAGGAAAAGCACGAAATGCAAGGCCAGAACATTGTTCTATATATTTTAAATACATTTTAAATTAAAAAGTAGTGTTGAGGAGGTTTTGATGCATGCTATACCATTAGTGCCTAAAGGGGATCACCAATGATAGGGTCAATAAGTCATGTTTTCAAGATAATTTAACTCATCAAAATAAATTAAAAAGTTGAAATTGCTTAAGTTATATAAGATTCAGTCCCACTTTAGATTAGGTGGCCTTAACAAAAGATAAGTAATGTACATGTTGTGTTCATATTGTAATGCAAACCCCTTTTGCTGATATTGAGGTAAGGTTCGGGACAGGTGTGGTGTGTATTTAGTTTAAGAGTAGGGTTAGGTAAGAGAAGTGTCAACAGTTTTAGTAATTAGTGTAATTACATGCAGGCTTTTTTAGTACAATGTAAAAACATGTATGTACACAATAAGTGCATTGCATCAAATGATTCATTTAAATGTCAGGCCACCTGATATAAAGCGGGTCCCGATTCAACTCAAAATGATCAGTTTAATGTAAATTAAGTTGAAATGACTTGTATTTTTAAGTAGCTTTTTAAGTTGAAATAGGTTTGCATTTTTTACAGCGTACATTCAAAAGGACAAAATGCTACAAAATTAAATACCATTTTCAATTTAAGTTGAATATTCATACGAAATATCATTTATTAAAACGGATAAAACCCCCTCAAGTCAAATGGAGCAGATCACGAGAGCACAATATCCTGATATCCTTCGGTTTGATTTGTATTTCCAGTTTTTGATGTGATTATGAATCGTTAACCCATTAAGACTGACTGATGAAGTGCCCACACACACACACGCACGCACGCACGCACGCACGCACGCACGCACACACACACACACACACACACACACTCAGGCCTTTGGGTCATACTAAACACTGTAATATCCTGATTATCTTACATGCACGAGTCCTTCAGATGCTCTTACAACATGTCTTATTATAGCTTGAAGGCTAAAAGTGTATTATTTTCAGTATTATAATTCTCTGTTGTTGTTCATAATCAGTTGTGTATTTTGTTGAGGACTTAAATTATCTTTAATTTCTTGACATATAATAATAAATGTGAAATCTCTTGGCAAAATAGCCGGCGTTCAGTCCGTGATTCATCAACAGTGGGGATAACAGCTGAAGTCCACACTGCTGTTAGCACTTGCTGCACATAAATAGACATATTAATATGAAGTTTTTAAATGATGGTTGCTCTAAACTTTAAAACTTGCTGTTGGTTTCTTCTTTGAATTCGATTGCTGTCACATTTAATGTGTCTATTATAAAACACATGCCTATGAAACTTATTTAAACTTTACATGAAGTGTGTAAATATGTGTGTGATACATCACACACAAAACAACTATTATTCTGTTTATTCGCCACCCTGGCTCACAGGACCATAAGCTATAAAACATGTACTATACTACTGGAGAAATGAGCATCATTCAGAAATACGGCCCTGAACACGTCCCTTTAATTTTCCGTCATGAAAAGAGTTTAAATATTCAAGAAATCTCATATAAAAGGCATAAAATGGTTAAGCATATTGCTTTTCATATTTTAGAACAGTGTCTGAAATGCTTTTATGTGTTTGCCTTTAGTACTAAAACTAATAAGTGCACAACAACTCAACTAAACAAGTAATTGATAATATAAATCATTAAAAAGAATGTTCTATCAGTGTTAAAATACTGTCATTTGAAAATACTTGTATACATTTATGCCCATCTATGAAAAATATACATATGTCAAGGTCAAAGTTCAGAGGAAGAGGGGACGTTCAAATGTTCAGTCGTTTTACACACACATCGTTGGTGTTTTTATTTTTAATACGCACAACAAACGTCTGTTTTCTTTAAAAGAGATCGCATTGCTTCCGGTTTTCTGTGTGTAGATATAGAGCCGTTTTACACGAGAGAGAGCAAAGATGAGCAGTGCAGATTAATATCTACTAATATTATAGTGAATAAAACTCCAGTAATAACAACAGCTGATTACATCCATACATAACAACAATAATAACAGCATAATAACAACATAATAACATAATAACAACATAACAACAACATAACAACAACATAACAACATAATAACAACATAATAACAACATAACAACATAATAACAACAGCTGATTACATCCATAGATATCAGCATCCGTGTTGTTAACACTAATCTGTGTCCTGTTAGTTGATGTGACGTTCAGCATAAAGCCGATTATTCAGAGATTATGATTTAATCTGATTGATAATGCATGTTGTCATTGACAGCATCTTGAAAATGAAGCTTTAATGACTGACACAGGTCCTTTATTCTGCAATAGGTGCTCATAAACACGTGTGGGTGGAGCGGATGCATTGATTAGATGGAAGGAGTGAAAGTGAGTCTAATGAGTTCATGAACTGGCCTGAGGAAGGGTCCAATAACGTGAGGCTGACTGAGATAAACCGGTGTCTGGTTGATCATGTTATGGCCTCATCGAGCGCCCGCTCCATTAAAAGAAAACCGCTTTTAAACAGATTTTTCAAAACATATTTTTTTATGTGTAAAATGTTATTGAGGAAAAATGCCAACCAATGTCCAGCAAACATATATATAAGCAAAATGTCAATTCAAGTTTTGA
Organism: Pseudorasbora parva; assembly: GCF_024679245.1. Lineage (NCBI taxonomy): Eukaryota > Metazoa > Chordata > Actinopteri > Cypriniformes > Gobionidae > Pseudorasbora > Pseudorasbora parva. The sequence goes on from NC_090180.1 coordinate 625,424, forward strand.
ATGTAAGGTATCTTCAGAGTAACGGAGAAATTCAGCAACAGGTTGATTTATGAGCACTGAATAAAAGTCAAAGATCATGAATATCTCAATCCTGAACACTCAACTGTGCTCATAAAACACACACCATCAAGACTAAACGTCTGTGCTATATATATATGAATGTGTTTATTTGAATATAATTATGTATTTTAGGCCATTAGATGAAATATGGCAGATGGTGAAAAGCTGTCCTGGTTTATGTGTAAAATGTCAACCAATGTCCACCAAACTTAGGCAAGCAAAATGTCAGGCACGTTTTAAATGTAAGGTTTTTCGAATCTATCTTTAGAGTAATGGAGTAATTCAGCAAAAGGTTGATTTATGTTTATGAGCACTGAATAAAAGTCAAAGATCATGAATATCTCAATGCTGAACACTCAACTGTGCTCATAAAACACACACCATCAAGACTAAACGTCTGTGCTATATATATGAATATGTTTAATGTATTTTAGGTCATTAGATGAAATATGGCAGATGAACTAGGTGAAACGCTGTCCTGGTTTACATTAGTTATGACGGAGGGATAAGGTGTCAGGTGGCCAGGATGTGTGTGTTCAGTCTTTCCATCAGACACATGTAGGTCAATGAGGCCAAATCTGTGAACTAAACAGCAGGAGAAGCTGGATCTGGAGTTTAAGACCGCTCAAGCTGCTATCCTTATCCTTCCTGACACCAGATATTGGTCCTGTTAATGCAAATCATAGGAACTAAAGGAACACTACCCATAGTACAGCGTATGTCTAAGTTTGGGTGTTTTAATAAGTCGGAAATGAGTTTATGTTGCAGATGTTTGTCTGCACTTCCTCCAGATGTGCGGTTTCGTTAGCGTTTGAAACTGGGTCGAGAGCTGCAAACTCAGACGCCGTGAGATGCACAGTCATAAGAACAAAGTCATGTGTGAGGAAAAGAGCGTGTGTGTGTGTGTGTGTGTGTGTGTGTGTGTGTGTGTGTGTGTGTGTGTGTGTGTGTGTGTGTGCACTAGAAAACTGGCAAAACCACGTGTAGTTAAAAATACACAGAGGAAAAAGTACTTCATTACTTGAGTAAAAGTTACAGTACTACTGGTCAAATATTACTCCGTTACAAGGGAAAGTTGTAAAAATGGATTATTACTGGAGTAAAAGTACAGAAGTATTTGTTTTCAAAAGGACTTAAGTATCAAAATTACATTTTTTTGTTGCCGCATTATTTTATTATTGTTGTATAAATGCACATTATGCCTTCATGGTTTAATATAAATACTTGTAGAAAAGTTACAAAGCTGCTGTCACTTTAAGGCCGAATGCACGGATCCAATACACTGATACACATCTGATATTCTCACACTGTTCACCTTCACTGAAGACAGAATCAACTTTGTTTATGTGAATCCTCCACTAAATGAGCATTTGGACATCCGTCTTCTTCCATTTTGCTCTAAACTATAAATCAGTGTTTAATAAATGCTGTGAAATCATTGAACTTCACGAGACTCTACAAGAGTGATTCCTGAAAGGCTTTCTGCAAAAACCCAAACACCTTTTAAAGAAGAAAAAAATCATCACTGACTTTCAAAGCTGCGACAGAAACGACTTTCCACTTCGAGGACCTTGATAGAAATGTAGTGGAGTAAAGAGGACGATATTTGTCTTTCAGATGGAGTGAAGTTAAAGTCAGAAGATTACAGAAAGAATAATACTCCAGTAAAGCACAGAGACTCAAACAGTGAACTTCAGTACAGGACTCGAGGAAATGAGCTGAGGGACTGTCCAGCTCTGAAAATACAAATATATGTATATATATATTAGAGCTGCAAGTGATATCCTTTGTTTACTTAATCTGTTGAGTTTTATCAGCGTTTGGTATATTAATGTGCTGTTAGGGCTTGTACTGAACATTATGAGCAAAGACACTTTTGTGCATGGTCACCTGCTTTATTCCTGAATTACAGCGTCTGAATAATGATTTGCCTGTTTAGTTTACTTAAGTACACAACTGAACTACATCTGTTCAATCACCTTACATTTATAATGTTAAACTGGGGGGAAAAAACAATATGGAATATTTACAAAAATGTTATTTTGTTGGTATGGAATTAAAGCGTTAGTTCAGCCCGTAGTGTAAATTGTGTGATTAATTCCTCCTGTGGTTGTCCAGCCGTCAGACCTCCGCTCATCTTCACACACAGATGAAGATATTAGTGTTGAAATCCGATGGCTCAGAAAGGCCTTCATTGACACCAATGTCATTTCCTCACTCAAGACCCATAAAGGCACTAAAGATGTCGTTACAAAGCCCATCTCACTACAGCGGCTCTACAATCATTGATGAAGAGGCCAGAATAGACCTAAACAACTAAATAACGACTTATATAGTGATGGCCGGTTTCAGAACAAAGCTTCGAACCGTTATGAGTCAGTGAATCGATTCATGAGTCGAACCGTTATGAGTCAGTGAATCGATTCATGATTCGAATCGCGAGTCAAACTGCTGAAATCACGAGACTTTGGCGATTCGAATCATGAATCGATTCACTGACTCCTAATGGTCTTACAGGTGTCCAACGACATTAGGGAGAGGAATTAATGACAGAATTTACATTTTTGGGTGAAATAACCCTTTAAGTAAAATCTACTTAACTACGTTGTGTACAGTTAACAAAAAAAATGTGGAGCTCTTCACCAGTTGTGCGTCTCACGGGTATATCTGTGGCCAACACTACACTATAAGGGTCACAATTATCCATTTTTCTTTTCTGCCAAAAATCATCAGGATATTAAGATCATGCTCCATGAAGATATTTAGCACATGTTCATATCATAAATGTATTATTAGTAGTAATATGCATCACTAAGGACTTCATTTGGACAACTTTAAAGGAGATTTTCTCAATATTTAGATGTTTTTGCACCCTCAGATTCCAGATTTTCAAATATTGTCCTATCCTAACAAACCATACATCAATGGAGAGATTATTAATTCAGCTTTCAGATCATCTACACATCTCAACATTGACCCTTAGGACTGGGTTTGGGCTTTAACTGGGGCAGTTAGAGTTTGAGTAATTTTTCATTTGAACTCATTTAAAGTGTTTCCAGTACATTGTATTAAAATACTGTAGTACTTAATTAAGCCATGATTTTGAAGAGTATGGTTTACTTATAAACATTTAAGTAACCATCTCAATAGATTTACACTTTGTAAGACAACACATCTCCATCACCGAGACCCCAACACACAGTAACCCTAACACTCAAAGGATGGAGTATGAACGGGTCATTTTGGGTAAGAAATGAGCTCCAGCCTCCGGTTTCACAGACGGGGTTTAGATTAAGCCCAGGTTTAGTTCAATCAGAGAATTTTAGTATCTTTTATAAACGTGTGTTAGAAAAGAAACATTACTGGTGTGCATCTTCAGACAGAAAGACAGATTTTAAGATATGCTTTCAGTTAAAACAGCTCAAACGGGAGTTTTAATCTGGGACTGGATTAAGTCTGTGAAAGAGGGGTTAAAGTGTTTAATGTGCAGTTATGTTGGAGATTTAGGAGTCTTGCTCATGTTATGTGGTTATTAATGGAGATTATGAATGTGCAGTGCAGCTGCTGTATGCTGTGTATTGTTTCACTTATTGAGAAATAACTGAGACACCTGTCTTATCTTATGTGCTCATTCCATTGATATAGCAGTACGATAACTATCTTTAGCATGCTGTCGTGTTGTAGTACTAACTGGCCCTCTCAGATCAGGTCGGTTCTTTGTCTTGATTTGCTTGAGCTGTGGCCAGCAGTTGCTCATTGTGAAGGACTTTTCTTAACATTAACCTCCTATAGACTAAACACACATTCACATGGACTCTAGACATGACCAATTAACTTAACTCTCTTTCAGGTTAAATCACGGATCAGGCCCGTCCCATTTCCGGTACACCTGTCGAGTGCTTCATCTATACGTGCATTTCATTTACAGTTTTTCTCAAACGCTTTGGCTCATTTCTCGAATTAGACTTTGTTTTCTCATAACAATGAGTTCAGATCACAACAATTCATTTGATCAAACATTAATTTGGCGCATGAGTACAAAAGAGTTAGTACAATTGTCTTCAGTTTGGACAATGACTAAATGCACAGCTCTTCACAACTTCTAAACATTATTTCATCAAGTTTGTTAAATTGCAACACACACTTACTATATATATTGTGTGTGTGTGTTGTAATGGAGTTTGCAGACAGCACTATCACCACCGTTTTGAACATGGAGGAACATCACACCCCTGTACCGCATCAGTTACATCAGTTCTTATATTAGTACTTAGTTCAGTTTTTACTCAACGTAATTACTTTAAATGTGCCTTGTGGAGATTGTAGTATTGATTGCTTTTTATTTTGCAGCGAGTAAAGGTGTGGTCAAGTCTGTGAAGTTACGCAGACACAAATGTCCATTGACTATTGTGAGCCATTTACATTGTGGACACACACACACACACACACACACACAATGGTTCGTTTTGGCGTAGACATTCACGCGGAATCACACGGCTTACACATTCACGCTGATTGCTCATAATGCGTACAGATATCTCACCGCTTGGCTGTAGAAAGTGGCGTGTGTGTTCATGCAGAGTCCTAATGTCATGTTGGTAATGAAGAGCTTTCTGTTGGCCAAAACTAAGACCCCTAGTGAGTTATCTGTTATCTGCTTAGGTTAGGAATACTGTATTCAAAGCCTCTACTCAACAGGCGATTACGATTCATATCACACATTTACACTAAGCCATGGTGTGCATTACAGTCTCCAGTCTCATGGCATCCCAGACTTCAGTATTTTAATACTTTCCCAAAAGCTTTCTCTGAATGCTGCATGAAGACTGCATAAGGAGTATCTTTATCATGACCGGCTGTGAAAAGTGTATTTAACTCGGTCTTGGACTCGTTCTCGAGACGGTATTTTAATGGTCTTGGTCTTGTAATGGACTCGGTATTGACTCGTACTCGAACATATTAGGAATTGGACTCATTCCTAAGTCCACTCGAGTCCCATCAAAATATTTTATGATTATTACTGTACGTTAATAATTCTTTAAATTGATGTTTGATTGACACATCCAATGACTGGTGATTTTTTTTGTTAGCAACTGAGCAAGACTTGAGACGTTAGTGCAAACATAGAGCACAGTTCCAGCTATTATCGAAAGCGTGGTTGAACACTATACTATTTCTCAACTGTTATTTATGTGTGTATACATACATACATATATATATATATATATATATATATATATATATATATATATATATATATATATATATATATATATATATATATATATATATATATATATATATATATATATATTCTGTTTACAAAGTAGGACAAAAGTGTCAGAGAAAACCAAATCTCATTTATGTAATAAAATGAAGACAGATGAGATGACTGCTGACAGTCTCAACACTGAACATCTTCAGGAACATTCACACTTTTGCATGAAAAAGACAGCAGTTTTTCTGCAGTCACTCTTGTGCTTGCCCTCCGTAATTAAAACGTTTATTAAATTGAGTTTTAATGTTGTTTGTGGATTTTCTCTGCACTCGGACTCGAATGAGCTGGTCTCGACTACAAATGGTTTACAACACCGGTTTAACACACCAATGAAACTGACTCAGAAATGTATTCATGTCGGCGACACACACCGTTTAAAACTCTCCACTCATGCCAGGATGACCAAACTCAGTGTGTTTCTCAGAAACTCTCAGTGTCTCAGAAAAAATGCTTCAAAATTAAGAAATCTTTGGAAAATATCACTGAACATGTATTTAACCATAGCAAAGGTAAATTTAAGTTTATTTAAAATAAGACAAATCTGATGTTATTGTAAGTGTATATCTGTTATTTAACAGTTGAGATCCGGGGTTAATCCCAGTGGAGCCTCCGGGGCATGTTGTCACACTGAGTCTCTATTAGAAATATGATATTATAGTCTATACTTTTATGAATTATGTTGAGAAACCATGAAATAAAGACTGAGAGTCAAATTTCCAAAGGGGTAGGGGCTCAAGCCCCTGAGAAAAACTGTAAAGTTATTGCCTTGCATAATGATATTAACATAAACCATGTCATTTAAATCTGTTTTTCTCGTTTATTGTAAGACATAATCATCATTATTTCCACTGTTTTGACTTTGTAAAGCATTGCAGTGCTGCTGGGTACCCAGAATGCTCTGTGTTCTGGCCAGTCTTGGGTCTGAATACACACACTGTAAAGAAAAATCAGGTCTACAATCGAACATTTTCTAGTGACGGATCACATCTACATTTTTCAGTTGGCTGAACTTAATTTCTGTGAATTAAATTGCATCAATTCACAGAATTTCAGTTCGGCCAACTGAAAAATGTAGATGTGATCGGTCACTAGAAAATGTTCGGTTAGAATATATTTGTTTTGTTTCCAGTGCAGGCGATGTTGTGAGAGCTCCAGAACGGTGTGTGTACCGCATGCTGTGTGCTGTCAGCTTGCCTCATCATTCATAACCTCAGGAGATGTGGTTAGGACATTCTCATCACCACGCGCTTTTCTCTTCGTCTCAGTGAGATTTTGAGATGTGATTATAATCAACAGTAACATATTTCCACAGAGGGGGAGTAAGGTTATTACTTCATACCAAGTTCAGTAAAACATGTGAAAACATAAAGACAATTCTCCTTATTTGTATTATTACAAACTAAACTATATGTCATTTCCCCTTTAGCAGCCATTTTATTTGGCGAAGGAAGTAGGCCTGTTCAGGAGTCTAAGATGGTCTGCATGTTTGGTTAGTTAGTTCTGTAACACCACAAAACTTCAAAGTTGGTAATTTTGAGGAAAATGATCAGTGTTTGTAGATTTACAAGAGCTTGTGGTCACACTTTAGATTAAGTTACAACTCTCACTATTAACTATGACTTTCCCCTCAATAAATAATCAATGCTTATTAATAGTTAGTGAGGTTGTTAAGTGTGAGTATTGGGTATGATTAAGAGAGATGTATATGATCATGCAGAATAATTCCTTCATATGTGCTTTATAAGCACTAATAAACCGCTAATATCTTAGTAATGTAGGAACTGAACCCTAAACCGTAGTGTTCCAGAGTTAGTTTGAGTTTTATTTCGGGTTGGCTTCGTGCTCTGTGTTTGCTATGGAGGCTTGTTTCTGCCACAGAATAACACATAAAACGGAAATCGCTAATTTATCACTCGATTCTGACTTTATAACACGCAACTGCAAGATGTAAGCTCACAATTGTAAGATAAGAAGTTTTTATTTAAGAAGCAATTATTTTTCAAAATGTTTTATTCTGAGTTGGAAAAGTTTCCCAAGCTAATCAGCATATTTTGACTATCAGTGTTTCATATCCCCGTTCTTGGATAGATTCAGAGCTTTTCTCCCAGTTTAATCCATGTCTTAACTTTAATGTACATTTATATCACTCATTTGATACCGTGCCCTTATTGTCTGCTTGCTTTTACATCGTGCATTTTGCACTCTCAATTACAAATGGAAAGACATTGCATATTGATTTATTTGTAATTACACTGTTGTAGACCAATATTTTAGTATTCAATATTAACTTTTATTAGCATTCATAACCAGTTAATATTCTGTATCTGTATTATTACTTTTTTAATATTTATAGTCATTGTTAATCATTGTGTGCTTGAATACTGAGTGTAGGAAGAGGACTGTGAGACCAATGTAAGTGTGTAGTCTGAGTTTTAATACCTATGTGTTCTCAGCATTTAGTTATATATTCTGTGCTAATGTAGACTTAACGGTCTGTTTTATGTTCTGTGTATATGTTGACTTACACATTTATACATTTCATTTTAATGGACATTACATTTTGTTCACCTGGAGTATTTTTTTTTCTCAGAGTGTCTATTTGCCTCATTGGAAAAGGCTATTTACACTAACTCCACCCACTATTGTCTGGACAACCGCCTAGCAACCACCCAGAGTACCTTAGCTACTGCCTAGCAACACCCTAACAACCACCCAAAACACCATTTTTGTTAAAAACAAGCATTTATTATATAGTCTTCCGCGTTATCTTTGGCTAAATTACATTGGTTACATTGGTAAATGTAACTCATCCCCCAGCTTTTGTCGTACACTCATGAATGAGTCGTCAAATCATGCGGCTTATTGAGGAGAGGTGTGTTATGACTTTAATAAACAATTGGGGGTACGACGTGCGCCTCAGGGGCGAAAAAGTAGCTGAATAAATCCCAACACTTTAGACCAGAGATCAGAGAAAGCTGGAATGAAGACGATCTGCCAGAAAATGTCTTTCTCTCCTATGTCAGATGTCTGACAGATAAAATAATAAAAAAGAAAATCTCTTTGCAAAATAACTAGTGTCCGGTCCTGTGAATCAAACTATAAAGGGGACAAAGCTTACATTTTAAGTCTACAACTGTTGACCTTAACCCACCGGTAACCCTAACCATCCGACCTGTCCTCAGCTTTGCCCATACAGTGTGGACAGTACTTCATATTTTTATGCAAGCACAAAGTATTTAATGTCAACTAATATAAGTGTGACCACAAAACTTTAATTTGTAAAGCGTCGGATTATCATTTAGTAAATTAAATGTACCTGTAGATTTTCATCTGGTTGGATTTTGTTTATAATACACAGTTTCTGAACAAATGCTTATAATACACAGAACCCCAGAGTTGGTCATTTATGCATTTTATTTTCATATGTTTTGCACAATGCAGTCATAACTCGATACACATCTGCCATTGCAGAAGGAAGCACAAGTCCACGTGTAAATATGAAAGCTATAGACAGAGTAAATCCAGCTTCAGAGTAAGTTAAAAATACATTTTACAAAATAATATATTTTTTTAGATGATAAATGTAGAAATCATTAAAATAAAGAGAAATTAAACATGAAACATTTTTAAAAAATCTACGTTGCTAAACTTAATCTAAACTAAGTTGCTAAATTAGAAACAGCTAAATTGTGGCGATTGTATCCTAAACTAGAATAGCTGAGCCCATATTACAAAAGCATATAAACACATTACATTCACATGTGTGTACAGTATTCTTCTTCGACCATAAGCACTATAGCATAACATTAATTTCCCTCAGATGTGATGAGCGTTTCTGACGATAAACCCGACTGATGAGAAGCCATTGGGACTCGTGAGACCTGAAAGAAGAATAAAACACGTTAATCCTTCAAACCAAGCGGCTCATATGGAGCAGAGTGAGCTAAAGCAGCATTGGGTCTCATTCACTGATGGTTGCGTACTTACTGTGTGTGCAGCGAGATCTCCGAGTAAAGCCAATCACAGCAGTGGACTTGATATTCATTAAGCACCGCTTATAACGGTCTAGAGTATGTGGGCTGGCTTCCTTTCCAGAGCCTATCCCAGTTTTTGTTAAAGACTGTAATATAACTATCATTTAGTCGTCTTTTTCTCTGAGTGTCTATTTACACCAAGTGCAAATAGCCCACTTTATTGGAAAAGGTAATTTACACTAACTCCACCCATTATTGTCTTGACAACCACCTAGCAACCATCCAGAATACCTTAGCAACTGCCTAGCCACGCCCTAACAACCACCTAGAACACCATTTTTGTTAAAAAACGTAATTTTTGAGTCTCTTTTTTCCTCTGGGTGTCTATTTACCACGTTGGCAAAGGCTATTTACACTAACTCCGCCCAATATTGTCTTGACAACTCCCTAGCAACGCCCTAGCAACCACCCAGAACACCACCAGTTTTGTTAAAAACCTGTAATATCACTATAAGTTAGTCCCCCGGGATCTTCTTTTCTCTGCGTGTCTATTTACCTCATTGGCAGAGGCTCTTTACACTCACTTCAGATATCAGATATTTTTTAATTTAGTCTTGGTCCAGTGTCAAATGCACTTTTAGTTGTTTAGTTGCACTGCCAGATGAAGCTTGCATTCGTGCATTTATTCAGGAATCGCAAATACAGTCGCGATCCGTGTTTGTATTATTAGAGTTCCTCATGAGAAGCAAACGGAGCGAGCGGCTCGTGCCAGAACACACACCGCCTTATTTCAGCAGAATATGTCGGATTGATCAGCTCTTGTTCGTGTGTGTTTTCAGATCATCCGCTGTTCAGAGTGTGTGTGCATGGTGGCCAGATTGCACAGATGAAGTAAAACACCGGGTAGAAAATGTTTCTTTTAAAAGCTCTGATTGGGGATTTAAAGCCTTGAAATCTGGCAAACTCAAGCATGAACGCTCGTAGAGGACTGTTTTTTATCATCTTAAGTGATTTTTGTCAAGTTTTATTTTTTAACTACATTTTAGTCGATATTGCATGTCTCATGATCGTCTCATCTCAGTCATGGAAACGGTCGTCAGTGAACATTTTAGGTCATCATTAATGAAGTTAACACTAAAGTAGGAGATGCTTTCGAGACAATGTCTCTAAGGTAATGTCTCTAAAAGATGGCATGCATTTATGATTTAATAAATATAATCATATACATGGAATAGTGCCACCATTTGCCCTTAGCATTTAACATTATTTGCACCACACACACAAAAACGTTTAATGTAAATGAACACTTAATGCACATAGCCACTGCCTTTATGGTTTCAGTCAGTTCTCAAATGTTATCCTGAACTTTATCTAAATGCAGCTTAAGTCATAATAAATCGTAATTTCTGCATGAAAGTGTCGGCCCGCAGTGTTGGTGAATGAGACCCATGCAGTGTGAGATGAATCTGGACTCACGTTAGCTCATCCAGGCTTTAAAGGTCATCAGGACGTTAAACACCACGGTCTTCAGAAAGAGGATCCTCAGCCAGAACAGGCCCAGGGATAAGAAGTTCACTTTTTCATCTGCAGAAAGTAAATGACGTTAGCATGTCTTCCGGGTCTTCTGTGTATTTTGCATGAAGGCTTAGAATCTGAAGTCTGTGGGTGTAAATGAAAGACTTACCTTTTTCTATCTCGCTACTCTGACCGGATGATCCTTCTTTACAGTCACCTGAATGTGGGATAAAGGAGATTAATCTAATGCAACCAGCATTATTAAAATGGATTATTTTAGTGCATGTAATGATTCTGACCTGTTTCCTGGCATTTATTGTCTTTTGCTCCTCCCAAGGCGAAGCTGCTGTAGTAGTTCTGGTAATCTTTGCCTGAATATCGCACCACTTGAGCGCCGCTGAGATTTACAGCCGAATGGCTTGTGAAGTCCGTGGCCAGACACGAGTTGTCAAATTTGTAAATTTCTGGCCTTTTTTCAGTTTCTGTAAAAACATAAGAGAAAAAGCAAGCACATTAGTTTCACAAGCATAAAATGTGTGTGTGTAATGCAGACACAAATGAGCCAGTTAGGTTTCGTCATGTGTGTGAGCTCCATCAGAAGAACATTCCCTGATCCTAAACATGGGAAGCATTTTTCCTTCCCAAGCACACGTTTCAAATTAAAATGGAAAACAATTTTATTGTCGAATACGAAATATAGAATAGAATAGTATGTTTGCTTCAAATCAATGACACCAAAGTCCTTTTACTTTAAACATTTAAAATATTAATAATATGTCCAATTCTCACCCTATCCTTCTAAAGCATCAGCTGATCTCCCAGACACACAGGCTGATATCCCATCTCAAAAACTCACTCAGACTTTAATAACCACTGCATATAGTTAATGTCACAATATAACACTGTGTGGGAAAACATATTTCCATGGGATATGTTTGGTGCATATCACTGTCTCTGTCCACCAATGGAGACTCTATCATTATTAGCTGTTTTAATTTAATTCATAGCACAATCATCAACACAGATCAACTTAAATATGAAACAATATGACCTACAATGCTTTCAGCTCTTTAATGGCATCAACACAGTTACCCTAATGAATAATACTCTATATTATACATCTAACGTACACGTTTAACCACAACTGATACCAGCTCTCAGGCTTTAACTATTCAACTATAGCGGTGATAATTCCTGCTACGTGTCCAAGTTCAGAAGCTTTTATTATAATCTTCTGCCATGTTTAAATCGGTTACGTCACACTTGTTTAATCGGGAAAACCTACGTCAGGTTTTATCACAAGTCAAAATATAACACAAATATTGCTAAAGATCCGCAGTAGCTTCGTTTGGATGTGTTGGGACGCAGTGTTAGTCACACAATGATTAGCACTCTTATCATAATCATAATCCATGTGGACATTATAATCATAATCCATGTGGACATTATAATCATAATCCATGTGGACATTATAATCATAATCAATGTGAATATTATAATCATAATGCGTGTGGCTGAAGTTACGCATAATTGACGCTCTGTACTATACGCGCAAAATCAACACAATATCAAAGTTTGTTTAATTTATAATACAAAAAAACACTTGACAGCCAGCCTTATTTAGACTCTTATCAAACTCAGATGTTTGTGTATCTATTCAGTGGTGCTAAAGAAAGAGATCGGATGTATTACGTGATGAAATATGTCATTAAGGTTTTTAGAAAGTGAATTATTACAGAAAGTTATGTCATAATGGTAAGCTTTCAAATGTGCAGCTGATTATTATTTTGCTGACAGTTTAAATTTCTCTATTTAGCTGCATTATTTCTCCACATGATTTATGAAAATGCGTATTATATTCTACCATAGGTTACCCGTAAAACATTAATCGTTCATTCAAACGATTATTTCTGCATGTTGTTTTAAGGAGTCGCCTCACGAACGGAGGTTGAATATGAGAAGTCAAACCTCTCTTTGTGTGATAACTAATAATAAAGTCATATAATATGTTTAAATACTTAGCCGATCTGTACAGGCACACATTATCCGAGTTCTTTGATTATTATTATTATTATATATTATTCTCTTACTTGATTGTACTGTTAATGTTGTTCCTCCTCCAAAGAATATTTTGACGTTAGTCACACAGATTGATAGATCAGCACAAAAACGTGTCATAAATCAATGAGTTATGACAACATATGTTTCTACTTTGTTTTAACTCATCAAAATAAGTTAAGCAATTTAAGTTATACAAGATACAACTTGTTTTTTAAAGTATGTTTTGTAACGTAATTGAGGTTGAAATGACTTAAAAATCCAAGTTTATTGTACTTAAATTTCAGGTTCTAACTTTTTTTTACAAAAAAAACCTTTTTTTTCTTTAGTTTATGTTACAGTGTGTATACTGTATAATATAGATAAAGTAATTATGAATTTCCAGTATGATCTGTAGGATAGAGATGCGGATCATGAAGTATGTTTCACAGTTTCATCATTCATAAACTGATTCTTATGACTGACATTTATTTAGCTAATTATTTAAAGCAATTCTTTATTTCTGTTATTTAGATAATAACATCTGACGTTAGAGTGTATTTGTAGAGCTGCGTGATGAAGCTGGACACTGGCGTTCTGTTTAAAGCTCATGATTTCGTAATGTCGTCGTTTTTAATCTGATGTCCTGATGAATTATTTCCAGTCAAACGAAAGGTTTTACTTACTCGACTGTACAAACAGCTGAGTTCCTTTGGCAAATATCAGTCTGCCGGTGTTGTCATTCACACCGTGTGTGTTCGTGGCATAAATACTGCGCTATATACGGCGTGGCTAAGCGTGTCAGAAAACTGAAATAAATGGCATTAAATCAAACATCTCTTGTGTAAGACTCCCAGTGCTGTCGGTGGGTTAGTGGAAGAGCTGGTGTAATATCAGTTCATCTTTAATAACTCAATCATAACTTACTCCATAACACAATGAGCCGAGTCCCCTGCCCAAATATCAGTTTATCACACAATTACAAACCTCGACACCCAAACACATCGGACACGCTTTCCTCTGGCGGTATAAAGACGTGACATTTGACATTACAGTAAATCATATAATTAGATTAATAACTAATGTCTGTGAATGAATTGAGTTTTTAAATCATCGTCTGAAAACGTCTGATATTTGGTGGGACAGTAAATGTAATATTAAGTTTCACTACTCATGACTCTAAAAGTCCAAGTCCTATGAAAATAATATGCTATTATTATATTTTAATATTTAAACGGTTGTACTCACTGGCTTGTATATGGAGTTGTGTGCCCTTCCCAAATATGATTTTATTATAATTGTCATTCCCACAGTGGTTAGAAGTGGCATAATAACTCCTGGACAGATTTAACATCAGCTTACAATAAAGGCTTTATGTTTATGGACTGTAGAGCAGCTTTGATATAAATCAATTTCTGTCTCTTTCACTTACACGTCTGTCTCTTTAATGTCCTCAAAATATTTCGCAAATTAGGCATTTCATATCAAAGAAGCAGAATATTAAATGATAATCTTGAAATATGTCCAGTTGAGAAATTATTGTTTCAAACATCTGGAAAAGCATTGATTAGTGTTTTTTAATAATTCTTTATGTGACTGGACGGGCACAAACACAGAGAATTAGGAAATGATCGGACGAGGAGTTGTTATTTCCAACGGATGAGGATATTACAGTAAATTATATTAATAATTTGGTTATTAACTAATATCTGTGGATGAAGTGGGTTTTAAAAACATATTTTGAAATATTCTAAATATTTTATTAGATTAGATACCAAATCAGACACCAAGTCCTATGAAAACATTATAATAGCATAATATTATAATATTATAATGGTTGTACTCACTGGCTTGTATATGGAGTTGTGTGCCCTTCCCAAATATGATTTTATTATAATTGTCATTCCCACAGTGGTTAGTAGTGGCATAATAACTCCAGGACAGATTTAACATCAGCTTTCTTCCGCATTAAAGGGGTTTATAATGAATAATAATAAAGGCTTTATGTTTATGGACTGTAGAGCAATTTTGATATAAATCTGCATTATATACACTTCTGGGTCTTTAATGTCCTCAACAGTTTTTGCAAATTAGGCATTTTATTCGAAGAAGCAGAATATTAAATGATAATCTTGAAATATGTCCAGTTGAGAAATGATTGCTTCAAACATCTGGAAAAGCATTGATTAGTGTTTTTTAATAATTCTTTATGTGACTGGACGGGCACAAACACAGAGAATTAGGAAATGATCGGACGAGGAGTTATTAGTTCCAACAGATGAGGATATTACAGTAAATTATATTAATAATTTGGTTATAAACTAATATCTGTGGATGAAGCGGGTTTTAAAAACATCTAACTTCTGATATTTGTTGGTATAGTAAATTTAATATCACATTTCATTACTTGTGATTTTTATTAGATTAGATGCCAAATCAGACACCAAGTCCTATGAAAATATTATAAAAGCATAATATTTAAATGGTTGTACTCACTGGCTTGTATATGGAGTTGTGTGCCCTTCCCAAATATGATTTTACCGATATTGTTATTCCCACAGTGGTTAGAAGTGGCATAATAACTCCAGGAGCAGGACAGATTTAACATCAGCTTTCTTCAGCATTAAAGGGGTTTACAATGAATAATAATAAAGCGTTATGTTTATGGACTGTAGAGCAGGTTTGATATAAATGCACATATAGATGTCCTCTATATCTGTGGAGCGTCCATCTTTCAGTGTTCTTGACAGATAAATATATATTACAAAAACTAATAAAGATAAAACAACTTACTGGGATTGATTATTATTTTAGTGCTCGCCCCAAATATGACTGTTGTCGAGTCCAGAATGTTTTGATCATTTTATATTTGTCATTTTACTGTTTTGTTTTAGTCCAGCATCTCTGGACAGAATTATTGTTTGCAAGAAATTCTCCTTTTGCAATACAATCATAGTCACGTTTGGTTAATGAAATTATGGATTTATCACAGAATAAACCCAATATTAAGATTAAAGCCCAACTCACTGCTTTCTACGTGAAGTTTAGTCCCCATGCCAAAGAAAAGCTTTTGTCCAGCATTCACACAGTCATTGGGCATAGACTCAAAACTACAGCATCCTGAGAACAGCAGCCATTCTTACAAAACATCTGGAGTGAACACTTTACAGAAGGAACGCCATCCATTTATATTAATATTACGCTTAGAGCGGAGAATAAAAACTCCAAATCTGTTTTAACGCTTAAGACAAAAGTTATTCATAAAGTTAAAAACAAGCTGTACGTTTTTTATGTATTTATCTGGGAATTAAATGTGATATTACAAAAAAAAAATGTAAGTTTGAATTCTCAGGTAAATATCTTTACATATTTTTATGAAGATCAGGAGATGTATCGTTCTGATCATAATAAGTGCATATTTCATAAAAACGTATGCGATATTTGAGAGATTTGATCCACACTTACTGGAAAACACAGATAGTTTAGTGCCTTTCCCAAATATCACTTTGAATCCGCCTTGAGTCACACAGCTGTCGGCCATACACTCATAACTGATGCTGAACATATAAATATCCTTTCATTTCTTCAGCTGGGATAAAGGTTGGGATTATTATCTCCTAAACCTGTATGATCAGTTCAATTTCAGCTTTATTCCAGAGATTTACTGATGTAGTTTGGATGTACTGCAATAAATGGCTAATATTGATGTGACATAAATCAATGATCCCAAAGGATTGTTTTATGGTTAAGTTGAGGAACTGCATGATTATCTGATATTCTCATATTTTGCATTAATGATGGTTCCTCCCACTATACTCTATTTAAAATAGAATGGAGAACATATGATGAGGACGTCTGTAAAAAGCTATCATCAATGACATATGCAGCAGTTGAATCAAATATTTTAAGTGATTATTAGAGTTTTAGAGATCAAACTTACGTGTGTGTACTATAAGTGTGGTCCCTTTGCCAAAGATCATCTTATATTGATTAGTCACACAGCTCTCGACTCCATGCCAAAAACACACAGTCTCTACAGATCACACTTCTAAACTTATGAACCAGAAATATTTGACTATAATTATCATGAAACTAAATTTGCTTTATTTTCGTTCACATGGTATTTATTATGCAATTAAACTAGACTATCAAATATTAGACATTGCAGTATTAAATTAAAAACATGTGTAGAGACATGATGTTCATATCATCCTGTGACCTTTCTGTGATATCTGATTAAAGATCATTTTGTGAGCTAAGTCAATAAAATATAACACTCATTTAACACTAAACTAATTTAAAGTCATGTGAACTTCTAATATTACCCAGCAAGCATATCCATCCAAACACAGCCCTGACGTCTGGGCTAAAACAAGGCAACATTTGGGCTGTCTGTGAAAATGTAATAAAGTCTAACCAAAGCCCAAGAGTAGACTAGAACATGCCAAAGAAATGTCTAAAGTTAACTCAGACTATATCAGGTCTAAAGTTAACTCAGACTATATCAGGTCTAAAGTTAACCCAGGCTATATCAGGTCTAAAGTTACCCCAGGCTATATCAGGTCTAAAGTTAACCCAGACTATATCAGGTCTAAAGTTAACCCAGACTATATCAGGTCTAAAGTTAACCCAGGCTATATCAGGTCTAAAGTTAACCCAGACTATATCAGGTCTAAAGTTAACCCAGGCTATATCAGGTCTAAAGTTAACCCAGACTATATCAGGTCTAAAGTTAACCTAGACTATATCAGGTCTAAAGTTAACCCAGACTATATCAGGTCTAAAGTTAACTCAGACTATATCAGGTCTAAAGTTAACCCAGACTATATCAGGTCTAAAGTTAACCCAGACTATATCAGCTCTATAGTTATCTGAGTTGCTGGCATGACGGTATACTCATCTGTACTATCCTCATTATTGCATTCTATTATTTTACATTTTGAAATATCTAAATGAACAATGTTAAGCAATGCCAGCCATTGAACACCAAATAAACTCCCTAAAGAATGATCATTTGGAAAGCGCTTCACTCACTTGAAGTAATAGTTAGTTTGGTGCCGGTCCCGAATATGATCTTGTTGGCCCCAGGATTCACACATCAGTGAAGCTCAGCACATTTATTCTAGAGTTATGGGCTGGATAAATCTATATTCACTGTTGAGATATTATTCATTTCTACAAATATGCAGACAAATGTTTAACATTCTGTTGAGTTGCGTTCTTTGATATTGTGTTGACCGCATGCTTTTGCTGGTTTTGTTTGATTGTTTGTTTTTTTGCATAATCAAAATGGCAGAACATGAGTTGTGTTAAATACCTCTACATGACATTATTATCTTTTCTATTACATCAATAGCAGATAACTAGCATTTTTAAATAAGCATTTTATGCATATATTGGTATGAATATTGAAACTTACTTGAGTGTACAATGAGTTGTGTTGCTTTGCCAAATAATATTCTAATTTGATCATTCACACAGTGATTCCTCATGTACGGAAAAGTGTTGATAGATGATTGTCCAATTTTAACACAAATTTGGGCTCTTTTTTCAGCATTGGGCTCGAGTCCGTCTTGTCGAGACTAAGAACTTAACCATTTGAGTTTGAGTGAGAGATGTTTATTAATGTCTTGATGTCTTCATTTTATGTTGTTAATCTTATTTTTCTTTCGTGTTACACATGCCATGGATTTGACGGTACTCGGAAAGTGTCTAAAAGTCCAAGTTTGAGTACGAGATCATTTATAATTGCCATAACAAGTCCAAGTTTTTCAAAGTATTATTCGTAGCGATTACGGACAAGGCCACAACTATTACATTTCTGACTACTAAAGTTATCAATTTAGTTTCAATATTGAAGCATTCACACTAAGATTAAAGCCCAACTCACTGCTTTCTACGTGAAGTTTAGTCCCCATGCCAAAGAAAAGCTTTTGTCCAGCATTCACACAGTCATTGGGCATAGACTCAAAACTACAGCATCCTGAGAACAGCAGCCATTCTTACAAAACATCTGGAGTGAACACTTTACAGAAGGAACGCCATCCATTTATATTAATATTACGCTTAGAGCGGAGAATAAAAACTCTAAATCTGTTTTAACGCTTATGTTCCTAAGACTAAACATTATTCATAAAGTTAACAACAAGCTAGTTGTAAGTTTTGAATGTATTTATGTGGGAATTAAGTATGATATTACAAGAAAATGATAACTACCTTCACATGTTTTTAAGAAGATTAGGAGATGATGATTTTTTGTTCTGATAATAATTATCATAATAAAAACTTTTATAAAAAGTAATGCGATATTTGAGAGAATTAAGCCACACTTACTGGAAAACACAGTTAGTTTAGTGCCTTTCCCAAATATCACTTTGAATCCACTTTGAGTCACACAGCTGTCGACTATATACACATAACACACACACACACACACACACACTTCTTCATCTGGGATGAAAGTTATTATTATTATCAAATAATACTATAATTTATCGGTTAAGAATCACCTGTTATTCCAAATATTGTATTGATATTGTCTGAATATTGAATTATATTGTGTGGATGTACTACAATAATGGGATATTATTGTTGATGTTATAAATGTAAGGGTTAAGAGATGATGATGGAAACCCTACGAACTAAAGCTGAGCTGATTAAAATAAAGCTTTTCTTGCACATTAGTCTGATTATATTTGACATGAATGCTAATTTTCCACTATAGTGACCTTGACCTCTGGATATACTTAAGCCATCTCGAGTATAACTATCACATATTCTGCTATGGCAATATTACAAATCTTTTCGTCAGTTTAGTTTCGATAGTACCATTTTCCCCAGTGTCATTTAGTAAATGTTAAGTCTACAATACAGTAGTGTGTTCACAGTTTTAAATGTAACTTTGGTTGTAGAATATAAAGTCTTAAAGCCGGCTAGATCTGCACTTACGTGAAAGTACGGTGAGTCGAGAGCCTTTTCCAAACACTAGTGTGTTAAATCCTTGAGTCACACAGTGTGTTATCTGACCGCAGAAACATACTCCCTATCTTCTCCTCATTAAGGGCTTTTATTATTCACTCACAGTACTTTATTTAGAATATAATTCAACAGCTCAGTGATGAATTTCACTTAAAAGTATACATATCTGAAAAGTGGTACAACTATAAAGATCATGCAAGCTACAGTAGCATTAAATATTGACTGAAATAATTTGGAATCTATATCATCTATATCACAATATACAGTTGTCTATTATTATTATTATATTGTATTAAATGTTAATGCTCTTTGTGTATTGTATTTCTCTAAAGTTATGGTTTAAAGTCAAACAAGGACCTTATTTTTAATGTGAAACAAAAGTTGTGCTAAAGAATATCAGAATTAGACTGAAGCCATTTTGACTCTAAGTCTTCAAGAACTTTGATTAGTTTGATGAAAATATAGTTTACAGTTTTAAAACGATCTCTTTCTTAGTATAAAACTTACTTGAATCAATTGTTACTCTGGTGCCTATTCCAAATATGATATTTCCATAGCCAGCATTCACACATTAGTACAGGATGGCACATTTACCCAGAATCCAACTCTAGCCTCTCTTGTCTGGTGTTTATTTCATAGAGAATTAACAGACATGACTGTACATAAATATAATTATTTACTATTATCAGTTTTATCCAACCAAACTGCATAAACGTAAGTAATTAACTGTAAAATCTGAACTTACTTGACTGTATTATGACTTTAGTCCCTCTCCCGAAGTAAATCTTATATCCATCATTCACACAGTCATTGATCAGACAGCGAAAACACCATCAGCACATCACACACTTTAACACTATCATAACACTGGCATGTATACTTTGCAAAGATATATACTCTAAAGTGAAAGTCGCCACTAAACTGTTTAATTATTGATTATGCGTTTAAAAAGCACTTTGATTCATGCAATATTGTGTGTTTTAACCTTTCTCTTCATTTTCAAGGTTTAAAAGAACTGTGTTAAGGATCATATTTTTTTTTATTTTAACAATTCATTCTATTGAAATGAAATATCTTACTTGAAGTAATAGTTAGTTTGGTGCCGGTCCCGAATATGATCTTGTTGGCCCCAGGATTCACACATCAGTGAAGCTCAGCACATTTATTCTAGAGTTATGGGCTGGATAAATCTATATTCACTGTTGAGATATTATTCATTTCTACAAATATGCAGATAAATGTTTAACATTCTGTTGAGTTGCGTTCTTTGATATTGTGTTGACCGCATGCTTTTGCTGGTTTTGTTTGATTGTTTGTTTTTTTTGCATAATCAAAATGGCAGAACATGAGTTGTGTTAAAAACCTCTATATGACATTATTAGCTTTTCTATTACATCAATATCAGATAACTAGCATTTTTAAATAAGCATTTTATGCATATATTGGTATGAATATTGAAACTTACTTGAGTGTACAATGAGTTGTGTTGCTTTGCCAAATAATATTCTAATTTGATCATTCACACAGTGATTCCTCATGTACGGAAAAGTGTTGATAGATGATTGTCCAATTTTAACACAAATTTGGGCTCTTTTTAGCATTGGGCTCGAGTCCGTCTTGTCGAGACTAAGAACTTAACCATTTGAGTTTGAGTGAGAGATGTTTATTGATGTCTTGATGTCTTCATTTTATGTTGTTAATCTTATTTTTCTTTCGTGTTACACATGCCAGGGATTTGACTGTACTCGGAAAGTGTCTAAAAGTCCAAGTTTGAGTACGAGATAATTTATAATTGCCATAACAAGTCCAAGTTTTTCAAAGTATTATTCGTAGCGATTACGGACAAGGCCACAACTATTACATTTTTGACTACTAAAGTTATCAATTTAGTTTCAATATTGAAGCATTCACACTAAGATTAAAGCCCAACTCACTGCTTTCTACGTGAAGTTTAGTCCCCATGCCAAAGAAAAGCTTTTGTCCAGCATTCACACAGTCATTGGGCATAGACTCAAAACTACAGCATCCTGAGAACAGCAGCCATTCTTACAAAACATCTGGAGTGAACACTTTACAGAAGGAACGCCATCCATTTATATTAATATTACGCTTAGAGCGGAGAATAAAAACTCCAAATCTGTTCCTAAGATAAAAGGACAGTGGTTGTTCTGAGTGTATTTATCTGGGAATTAATTATAATACTACAAGAAAATAATTATAAAGTATGAATTCTCAGGTAAATATCTTTACATCTTTTTAAGCAGATCAGGAAATCACTATATCGTTCTGATCATAATAAGTGCATATTTCATAAAAAGTAATGCAATATTTGAGAGAATTGATCCACACTTACTGGAAAACACAGATAGTTTAGTGCCTTTCCCAAATATGATCTTCACTCCGCTTTGAGTCACACAGCTGTCGACCATACACTCATAACACACACTTCTTCATTTGGGATGAAAGTTATTATTATCACGTAAAATCTCATTTAGAAATAATATGAAATGATAAAATCTGTTAAGTATCAGCTATTGTTCCAAATATTGTATTGATATTGTCTGAATATTGAATTATATTGTGTGGATGTATTTCAATAAAGGGATATTATTGTTGATGCCAAATTTAAGGGTTAAGAGATGATGATGATGGAAACCCTACGAACTAAAGCTGAGCTGATTAAAATAAAGCGTTACCAAACTCGGTTATAACACTGTTATAATAGTGTCATATATTAATATTCAATGTTACTGTAGCTGGGATAACCTTTATAGTTGTAAAATTTCTAGTATGGTTTTCAAATATACTTTAAAGTGAAAGTCACCACTACACTGAAGTATTGAATAAGCATTTTCATTCATGCAAATATTAATTATGGACTTTTGTGGTTTTTATGATGAACATCTCTCTTCTTCTTCTTCTTTAATGTTTAAAAGTATTATGTTTATTTGTATTATCTGATGAAACAATATCTTACTTGCAGTAACACTGAGACCGGTGCCGGTCCCGAATATGATCTTATTCCCTGGATTCACACATCGGTACAGTACAGAGCATTTACCAGGCCCAGCTACTGGCTGCTTATTATATTACATTTTTTCGATATGACTAGTTTGATTAGTTTGGAAAATGTAGTAATCTAGGAAAGAATAATGCAAGTGATTATGATAATAATAAGCACATCATTTAGATTTTAAAATACTAACTCAAGATTAAAGAATGTATGATCTGGACTGCACATATACTTTTACAACTTCACACACATTGTTCACATTTGTTGAATAATTGCGATCTATTAAATTAGTGATCAAATGTAAATATCAACGTTCAGTATTTGTTCATGTTGGCTGTTGAAGTGATTTACTTACTTGTGTCTACAGTAAGTTTGGTTCCTTTCCCAAAGATGATCTTATTGACATTCACACACCCTTAGACTCTGGGACGGAAACCAATGCCTTCAGATATTCACTGAGTTATATATTGATCACAGTTGTCATCAGTAGTAATTTTGCACTCGTGTGTTTCGACGGTCAGTTTAGTTCCTTCTCCAAACACATAGCGTTCCTCTGCGATGAGGAAACCTGTCCCTATACAGTCCAACTCTTATTCATTTAATGCTTATTAAAGTAATGCCAAGATTACATTCGGATGAAGATTAGATGAAGCTATTGTATCGAGTTAATCTGGTTAGGATTTAAATGGTAATATAGTGTAAATGCGATGCATTTGGAATATAATATACAGTATATTTTAATGTAACATTGATAATGCAAGCTTACTTGTTTCTGTTATTAATCTCGTCCCAGTGCCGAATATGATCTTGTTGGCAGCATTCACACAAGTGTCGACTCCATCACATAAACCACACCGTCTAATTCAGATATTGAAAATGTTTTCTTGCTTTGTACCTTTATTTTCTTTAAATTAATCATATATAAGAAAAGCATTTGTATGGTGTTGATGTAATGAGAGTTTTTTACCTCTCTATTTTTTTTTTAAGAATGGCATTGGTTTAAGGTTTTATGTTTGTGTTTACATAATAAACTGTACGTGTGTGTACTGAGTATAATTAATATGTATATTTGAATACACACATATACATGTATATATTTAAGAAACATGTGTAATATTTAAATATAACATACATTATATAAATATATATACATGTAAATATATACATATATGTGTGTGTATTCAGGCATATTAATTATACACAGTACACACACACCTATATTATGTAAACTCAAACTGTTATTTTGGATTTGACAGAACTAAATATGGTCTAAAAGCACTAAAGTCAGAGCAGCTTCCTCATGACAATGTGTGAGGAATGATAGACTAGTTTTAAACGTGTTAAATGGACAGGATAAAGCCGAATATGCAGTAACTCTGGGTTTTCTATGATCAGACCCTGTTGTGAAGATCATTTTATCTCCCGCGGTCACACATGGACAGATCCCACTGCCCTAATCTTTCTCCTCAAACTGGAACAACTGGTTTGATCAAGTCACATTTCTGTCTGTTTTCTTCACAAGAGCGAATTCGAACTCGAGTTTAGAGCCACTTTAGCCCTATCTTATATTTAAAGCTACTCGTAATGGCGGACGGAAAATGTAAAGATCAGACTTAATCTCAAATCTTACTCTATTGAGAAGCTCCTTTAAAAATCTAACAACACACACACTTAGGGTTTTAATGAAGTGTGTATGACGTTTTGAACGAATGCTTGAGTGTTTAATCATATTTCGATAATGGCTGTTTTTTAACGGTTTATGGTTTTCAATGGTTGTTTTTTAGGAGGATGTCTAAGAGTTTATATTTGAAATAAGACTGTGATTAAGATGCAATGTGCAAACTAAATTATAAAACTACACTGTATAATTACAGAACGTCACTGAGTCTAACATCGATAACTTTATCTATATCTTCATTAGTTTAGATCTGTTATGTCTTACGTGTTTCTACAGTGAGTTTGGTCCCCGTCCCAAAGATGATCTTCCGATTATTAGACACACACGAGCTCAGTCCATCACAATAACATCAGACCCTGTGCGAAGAGCTTTAACATGTTTTATTTTTTATTTAATTTAATTATTTTACAACCTTTGTCAGATGTAATCACACTAGGGCTTTTGCTTTTGTTTCATAATAATATTTCACTCTTAATATTTCACTTTTCTGCTAAATAGTGACTTTTTTTAGTAATATTTTCCGTTAATGTAAGAGAATGAAACTCACGTGTATGAACCGTTAGTTTAGTCCCAGAACCGAATGTCAGTTTGCCAAATCCTTGATTCACACACTGTTCATCCTCACTACAGTAACTCCGGTCTGAACTTACTTGACTGTATTATGACTTTAGTCCCTTTCCCGAAGTAAATCTTAAGTCCATCCTTCACACAGTCATTGAGCAAACAGCGAAAACACCATCAACACATCACACACTTTAACACTATCATAACACTGGCATATATTCATATTAATACTAATGTGACTGACATAACCTTTGATTTCTGTAAATTTGTAGTGTATTTTTCACAGAATGCTTTTAAGTGAAAGTCAGCAGTAATTTGTTAAAGTATGAAATATGCATTTGGGAAGCACTTTGATTTATGCAAATGATGAACGTTTCTCTTTTAAGGTGTTAAGGAGGATAATACTTTTTATTTTACTAAACTATCTTATCTGATAACACAATGTTGGCTGTTGAAGTGGTTTACTTACTTGTGTCTACAGTAAGTTTGGTTCCTTTCCCAAAGATGATCTTATTGACATTCACACACCCTTAGACTCTGGGACGGAAACCAATGCCTTCAGATATTCACTGAGTTATATATCATCTCTCTATAGATCACAGTACAGCAGATCGAGCTAATGAAGTCTCCACTGATTCAGAATCAGCACTTATTAAAGTTTGGTTATAATCAGTGATTTTACACTCATATTATATATTATATTATATTTTATTATATAGCTCCGTCTCCAACACTTCTCTCCGCTGTTGAATATGATGGACAAATGTTTTAAACATGCTAAACTTAAGCAGAATATGTCTGCAGTAACTTACTGTTTTAGAGCCAGTTTAGCCCTACATTATATCTTAAAGCTACTTGTAATGGCGTCCAAAAAAACTATAAAAAAAAAGAAATCTATGTTTAGTAAAAAAACTAAACAATAAAGAAAAAACAAACAAGACAATAAAACTCACTTATTTGAACGACAACTGTGGTCCTCTTTCCGAAGACCATTTGATAGCCAACTTTCACACAACCATTTGCAGCTAAAAACTCAATTCTTACACTATTGAGAAGATCCTTTAACATTCCAGCAATACACACACTTATAATTTAGGCACTTAGGCATAATTTAGGATGTTAAATTTTGATTGAACATTTTTCGGTAAGTTTTTTTAAATTTACAGTTTTAAAAACCAGTTTAGATCTGTTATTGATGCAGTCTTACGTGTTTCTACAGTGAGTTTGGTCCCCGTCCCAAAGATGATCTTCTGAGCGTTAGACACACACGAGTTCAGCCCATCACAATAACATCAGACCCTGAGCGAAGAGCTTTAACTTGTTTTATTTTTTATGTAATAAATTAAATACATGTAAGTACTTTAACAACCTCTGGGGGGTTTTAATTTTGCAATAATTTTTCATTTTTACATATTTTTCTGCTAAACAGTGATGATTTGTTTGGTATTATTTTTTACGTTAGTGTAAGAGAATGATGAAAACGGTAAAACTCACGTGCATGAACGGTTAGTTTAGTCCCAGAACCGAATATCAGTTTCTGAAGCCCTTGATTCACACACTGTTCATCCTCACTACAGTAACTGATACCGTTATCGGCTATCAACACGACAGATTTGCTTTATACTGTGTTTTTTTTGTTTTGTTTTTTTGCATTAATGCAAACTGCTTTTGCTAAGAACTATACTAACACATGAATAGAAGACACTTACACGAAGTTTCAGAATTGTCAAACATAAAAACATTTTTACATGTATCAAGAAACATAATTAATAGAATTTTTGATTAAAGTCATGACACTTTTGATCCTCTAAATGCTTATACAACTGGTTTTTAATCATAATTTAATTGTAATATATGTGCATGAATGATTAGCCACATTAATATTTGTGTGAAGAATGACGGTGTAATATTGTTAATAACTCTGAAGATTTGCATTGATATCAAGCGATGCAGTGGTGTTTAGGTTTCCAGATGATCATTATTTAACTTCATTATATGTAATAAAAGTGTAATCAAAACTTTAAGAGTTATTTGCGCAGTCTTGTTTTAGTTTGTTTGACGTATTAATGTGGAATGAAGGGAACAAAGGGATGATTATTGAATATTATTTGAGTTGTTTTTAAATGCAACTTACTTGATCGTATGACCAGATTAGTTCCCCTGCCAAAGAGGATCTTATAGCCAGTATTCACACACTCTTTACACACACTACAAAAAGCCCTGCGTTTCTCTGATGCTCCAATAATATCTCACACAATGTGCATTACATCGAAATTATCAAAAACACTAAACTAATGAATGGATATGGCAATGCCAAACTACATGCCAAATAAGTTAATATTTTAAAATAATAAGTAATGCTACAATAGACGTATCATAACTCACAAACTCATATAAAACTAACATACTTCAATAATATAATATAATCTGAGGCGAGAGCATAAAACAGGCTTTAATACTCACTTTGCTCAACTCTCAGTTTCATTCCTGAACCAAAGATGACCTTCCAGTTCGTATTCACACAATGAAAGCAGTGCACACAAAAACTACACAACGGCCATATAAACTATTTCCTTAAAGTCATTTTTTGCTGTGATTTCTACATTGCATGGAAAAAGAGTGAAGCTAATTAATAAGGTCCCACTTTATATAAAAGCATGAATGTGCATAATAAGTGCATCTTATCAAATTATCAATTTAAATGTTAGTACACCGTTAAAGACAGTGCTGGGTGTAACTAGTTACTAAGTAATTAGTTACTGTATTTTAAATACTTAGGGGTTACTCTTATTTTTCTGTAATTTAATTACAGTTACTTTTGATGTGGTTGAACTAAATACTGTGTATAGATTGCAATTATATATAATTCAGTAGTGGAATTAACATCAAAAGTTGAAGTCTAACTTTAAAATGCATGTTTTTATGTCTCCTTATCACATTTGTAAGACTTTGGACAGTTAATAAGAACAATTGATGTAGTTTTATATGATTTATTTGAATAAATGAAAAGAGCCTTGAATCATTAACTAGTCGAGGTTGGGTTAGAATTTAGAAAGTAATTAGTAATGAGTAATGAAATACTTTTAGGAGGGAGTCATTTGTACAGTAATCTAATTTCACTACTGAAGATGTAATTAGTAACTAGTAATTCATTACTAGAAGAGTAACTTACCCAACACACCTAACATAAAGTGGGTCCAAAACTATCTACAAAAACTGATTGCAGAATCTGAACACTTTAAGATGGAAACATTCACACTTACTCGACTGTATTCTGAGTTCAGTTCCTGTGGCAAATATTACTCTCCGTCCATCAGACACACAACATCCGACTCCATTACAAATACTGAGAGAGAACGCTTGTGTTCTGGGGACTTTGTGTCTTTGTGTAGTCGTTAAACAATTGAATGTTAAATTTGAATATTATTGTTAGTACAAAATCCAGTAAAGAAAGATAATAACTCACTTCAGTGAACAATTAATGTAGTCCCGGAGCCTAATGTGATTCCCAAATCATCATTCACACAGAATGAGCCGTCATTGACTAGTGTATTATTGCAGCCTGATCTCATGAAATGCGTATTTATCGTGTGATTTATTCATCAAAATGAGATTTTATGTGCATATGTTACACACTTATTAACGTGTTATATGCACCCAAGGTAAAAACTCATTTTGGAATATAAATCACACAATAAATACAGTTCGTACTTTATATAAGTATTTCATGAGAAGGTGTAGAGTATTGCTAAAATAAAATGAACAAGTTCCCATGTTTTAGGCATAATTTCACTCTTGTAATATTAGGGTTTATAATGAATTTGCGATATCATAAGCAGTAGGTTCTGCATTTCCTATTTCACGAATATAATTAAGCACATTTTGAACTGTTTTAGATCATAAGTAGACGACAATATTTGGGATTATGAATAAAAAGCATTTGTTTTTGCATCGGTTCAGTCTTTAACAAGTTCTGATATTTTAGCCATCATTTCCCTCTTGTAATATTAGAGTTTACAATAAAAATTTAGCACATTTTGAACAGTTTTAGCTCATGAGTAAGACAATGATTGGGATTATGAATAAAAAGCATTAGTTTTTGCTGACTTCTCGGCATGTTTGGTCTGTAATGGACTCTAAACTACACATTAAGAGTTGGTTATCTGAAGATGAATAATAATAATATGACTTACGTGCAGACACAACTACTCGTGTCCCTCTTCCGAATATGATCTTATTCCCAATATACACACAGCCATAAACCACAGCACAAAAACTGCACATCAGGTGAAGCGAAGCATAAAACTAACATTAAAGTGCTAATATCTCAGGCACTATACTCACTAATGTGAACGATCAATAACTCACCGTACTCATGCGACTGCAGAGATGTGTGTTAAATAGGACAGTGTGGCTGTGTAATGGTGTGCAGATGCAATTAGCAAACATTATGCATTATACTACTTGATGTGGGTTTAATAAATGTAAAGGAAAGGAGAGTTTGTGTAGTGAATTATTAATGATGTGAAGGGGACAGTAAAAGTGTGCTGTACCGACTCAATGTTCAGTGATCTTATATTGAACGAGTAATTAGATATAACAAATTATTAAGATTTGCAAAAATAATAATCAGTGTGGCTTGAGTTTAGTTTAACTTGAAAGTGAATGTGATTGTGAAAGTATTTCTCTTACTGGCTTCCACCGAGAGCGAAGTCCCTCTTCCAAAAATGACCTTGTTTGTCCCGTCATACACACATCACTAAAGCTCTTGACAAAAAGCGCACTCACATCTCCAGCGCTGTTCATGATTTATGGGGATTATTATATTATAAAGCTTATGATTATAGGGTGAAGTGTGATTTCTGACGGTCAGCTCAATAATGACTGTTTTCAAACGGGTTTCCTCGTCATTTGGCATCAGCTGTGTTATTAGCCATTTACAAATCACATTATTTTCCATTTTAAAAAAGTCTTAAAGAGGAATAAAGATATTTTTAATATCAGGCTTTTCCATTTTTCATGATAATGAGATTTCCCGAAAAATCAAATCATGGGTTTTTCCCTGAGAAGAAACGAAAAAATACAGCGCAACGCAACTCGCTTTTGATAAACGTGTCTTCCAAATGCATATATATATATATAAAGAGATTTAAACCAACATAAAAGAGCAATAACGGTAAAGATATACTCACTGGCTTCAACATGCACTCGTGTTCCTTCACCAAAGATTATCTTGTAACCACCAGTCACACACACACTAGCTACATAGCAAAAACTCACAACTAATCACCGATTGTGTTGAGTGTGTAAACGAGTTATTAACTGTAACTCAATGAGTAGAGCATGGCGCTCGCAACACCAAGGCCATGGGTTCGAAGCCCAGGGAAACCAAGAACAATTGCGTAACATAAATGAACGCGCTACTAATAACACGATTTGTTCTTTCCTGATCAATGTGTAAACGTATATTAATGAAAGCTAAACTCAGTGAGACTAAAGGGGAGACGGTAACAGCCCTAATAGATCATCATAATTTGGATAGAAATATATAATACTCACTGGCTGAAACTCTCAGTTTAGTTCCTTCTCCAAAAATAATCTGCCTTGCTCCAGTTCCAGTCACACACTGCCATGGCCTTACACAACAACCATCCGGAGCTACTCTAGCACATATTTATCAACTATATATATCTAATCCATTTTTTCTGTTATACCAAAAATCATTCGGATATTAAGATCATGCTCCATGAAGATATGTAGCACATGTTCATATCATAAATGTATTATTAGTAGTAATATGCATTGCTAAGGACTTCATTTGGACAACTTTAAAGGAGATTTTCTCAATATTTAGATGTTTTTGCACCCTCAGATTCCAGATTTTCAAATACTGTCCTATCCTAACAAACCATACATCAATGGAGAGATTATTAATTCAGCTTTCAGATCATCTACACATCTCAACATTGACCCTTATGACTGGGTTTGTGATTTGAGCATTATTATCTCAAGTTTCCTTGTATAAGAGAATATGCAACACTTATGAGTTTTATAATCAAACTGCTTTATCTGGTAGATCACATGCAATGCAAAGAGTATTAATATTGTAATGCTTAAGTATTGTATTAATCAATACTGTGTTCATTAATAAGATGAATTAATGGAAAGTTTTGTTCTTACGAGTTTCCACCGTTAGTTTGGTTCCAGCTCCAAATATGATCTTGTCATAATTCACACATTAGCAAAAGCCTCAGCAAATACTCTCGAGCCGTCGGGTTTGATTATCTTACTGCTAAACTTACAATTCATAAATTGGTCTTTAATAAACGTTGGCACAGAATGAGTTTGGACTGGACATCATCAATAGTGATGATATTATTAATCCGTTTGTTCAGAGATGACTCTGTTCTCATCACAGCCATTTCATTCTTTACCGTTTCAAGCTGACACGATATTCAAATATATACTATCTTCAGACGTTTATTAATATACTTTCATGATGAAAATGCATTGCACTTACTGTGATAAACATAAAGCCGTGTTCCCTGACCGAATATGATCTTGTTGCCATAATTCACACAGTGTTGAACAGCAGAACAACAACATCTGCAGCTCAATATCTTTACTGTATTTTGGCTTTAAACTCTGACAGCGAGTGACTTTAGACACGATGTCCAAACGCTGGACACAAACTGAGCAAATCAGGATCAGCCTTACGTGCTTCCACATGTAATATCGTTCCTTCTCCAAAGATGATCTTTGTAACTCCAGCTCCAGTCACACACTAACATGTCCTTACACAACAACCATCTACTCAACAGGTGCTACTCTAGCACTTATAGCACATATTTATCAACTGTGTTTTTAATATCAAATAGAGTGTCTAATGCAGTTGTACCTGTTTAAAGTATTAAAGTATTGAGCGTTCCCGCATATTTGAAATCAATATAAATATGACCCTGGATCTCTTCACCAGTCATAATCTCACGGGTATATCTGTGGCCATAGCCAACAATACGTTATAAGGGTCACAATTATCCATTTTCTGTTATACCAAAAATCATTCGGATATTAAGATCATGCTCCATGAAGATATTTAGCACATGTTCATATCATAAATGTATTATTAGTAGTAATATGCATTGCTAAGGACTTCATTTGGACAACTTTAAAGGAGATTTTCTCAATATTTAGATGTTTTTGCACCCTCAGATTCCAGATTTTCAAATATTGTCCTATCCTGACAAACCATACATCAATGGAGAGATTATTAATTCAGCTTTCAGATCATCTACACATCTCAACATTGACCCTTATGACTGGGTTTGTGCTCCAGGGTCTCTTATTTATACTGAGAAACAATAAATCAACAAATCAATTAATGATGACCAACATCATTTAACCTGACATAGAACTTTTTGCTGGAGAACTTCTCAAGGATTTGTTTTTTTCAATGATCAACAAATAAATACCTCTCAGAAGTCGAAATCTGTTCAAATGAAAATTTAAATGTAAAAGACTTACTTGTTTGAATTATTAGCTTTGTGCCTGTTCCAAAAATAATCTTTTGTGCACCTCCAAAAGTCCACAGTATGAGACCACAGAGCAAAAACTACAGCCTTACAGACGCAAGACTATCACTGATCACGGCTTGGCAAGCGATATTTTGCAGAATAAACTTATGCTAAATTAATGTGGGTTTGTTCAATTTAAAACATACAAGAAAATTCAATGTTCTCTGGCTAAATTGTGTCCTGGAGCTCTTCATCAGTCGTGCGTCTCACTATGCCAAAATCATCAGGATATTAAGATCATGCTCCATGAAGATATTTAGCACATGTTCATATCATAAATGTATTATTAGTAGTAATATGCATCGCTAAGGACTTCATTTGGACAACTTTAAAGGAGATTTTCTCAATATTTAGATGTTTTTGCACCCTCAGATTCCAGATTTTCAAATATTGTCCAATCCTAACAAACCATACATCAATGGAGAGATTATTAATTCAGCTTTCAGATCATCTACACATCTCAACATTGACCCTTATGACTGGGTTTGTACTTCATGGTGAGACTTTAGATTGTGTTTTTCTCTTAAAATCAGATTTAAATAGTGTCTTAACATCCCTAAAGTACTTTACGTTGACATTTGAAAGCATACATTTTGGATTATCTTAATCAAATATAAATTAATCGAACACATTTTTAGATTCTGATAAGTCAATTGAATAATCTTAAAATAGTAGATTTAACTCAAAAGGAGGAAGAAGTTTGATGAAATAATGTCACTTACTCGACTGAACCCTGAGCTGAGTCCCACTCCCGAATATAATCTTTACTCCAGTCGTCACACACTCATCTGAGCAACTACAACAACTAGGACATGACTTCTGGATCATTATTAATACTAAAAAATAGATATTTTAAATCCAAACGTTCACATTATATTAGTATTTATGTACATGACTAAACCTACTAATTTCAATATTACAGCACAAAATATGTAATTTTGTCATATAAACAGCCATGAGCGTTACTATCTCTATAAGTTTCCTTGATCAAGAGAATACGTGGCACTTATGACTTTCATACTTCGACTGTTTGATTACATGCAATGCAAAGAGTATTAATATTGTGATGCTTAAGTATTGTATGAATCAATACTGTGTTAATTAATAGAAAGAAAGTTTTGTTCTTACGAGTTTCCACCGTTAGTTTGGTTCCAGCTCCAAATATGATCTTGTTGTAATTCACACATTAGCAAAAGCCTCAGCAAATACTCTCGAGCCGTCGGGTTTGATTATCTTACTGCTAAACTTACAATTCATAAATTGGTCTTTAATAAATGTTGGCACAGAATGAGTTTGGACTGGACATCATCAATAGTGATGATATTATTAATCCGTTTGTTCAGAGATGACTTTGTTCTCATCACAGCCATTTCATTCTTTACCGTTTCAAGCTGACACGATATTCAAATATATACTATCTTCAGACGTTTATTAATATACTTTCATGATGAAAATGCATTGCACTTACTGTGATAAACATAAAGCCGTGTTCCCTGACCGAATATGATCTTGTTGGCATAATTCACACAGTGTTGAACAGCAGAACAACATCTGAGTCGACCGCAGTGCCATGACACTCATTATCGTTACTGTATTTTGGCCTTTAACTCTGCACTGTAAAAAATCCAACTTATGTGTCATGACAAATTCAGCTTTTAACGTCTATTCAACTATTTAACATGAAAAAAGTTGAGATAACTCAAACAAAGTTTGTCCAACTATTGACCTTAAGTTGAGAAAACTCAAATGTTCGGCAGCCGGTTGCCTTAAACGTTTAATTTTTTTCAACTTTTTGTTTTTGGTTTACAGTGTGACCGAGTGAATTCAGGCCCGATGTCCAAACGCTGGACACAAACTGAGGAAATCAGCCTTACTTGCTTCCACATGTAATATCGTCCCTTCTCCAAAGATGATCTTGTTTGCACCAAACGTCACACATTATGAACATGCCTCACAAAAACTACAGGATCTAATACTCATCACTGTAAAAAATATTGTTGGTTTAACCTAAAAAAGTAAGTAACCTGGTTGCCTTAAATTTGAGTTTATTGAAATTAAAAGATTTAGTTGAAACAATGAAGGAAATTAGTTTTATAAATAGAAACTCAAAATAATATTGTATTTGAACCACGTAAAAAAAAAGTGATAAATCATGAAAATAGCACAATTTGGCATGTTTCACGGCATCATCTCACAAAAAACACACAATTACCCAATATGCTTAGAAAATATTTAAATACGATTTTAATAAAGGTTGTTGATTCTCAAAAGTTTTCATTGTATTAACTCAAATTTTGTTTTGAATTTCAATAAACTCAAAATTTTAAGGCAGCCATGCAGGTAACTTATATTTAAATACATTTTTACAGTGTACAGTTTTTCAGTCAAAACACAATGACATCTTCAGTTGTAAACAGAACATTATTAAATCTGATCATAGTGTTTTTATACTAACCCAGGATGGTAAAAGGCCTACTACTTTCAGTCATTGTTTCAGCAACGATTTATTCATATTTAATATACTAACATATATTAATCATGACTTGTCCATCCTCTAGCTGTTTTTACAGATGAACTCTGTCTTAAGACTGATAATCTGTGGTTTTAACATTATTTCAGTAACGGGTGATGATTTTAGGGTCTGTTATGCACATCTATAAAATATGATAAAATATGAATATATATATTTACTAAAGCATCATATCGCATTCCATTATTGCAGAATTTACGTACAAATAATAAAACATTAAATATATCTTACTTGATTCAACTCTTAAAGCTGTTCCTTGACCAAAAATGATCTTTGTCCCAGAACCATCCACACATCAGGAACAATCATTACACAAACCATTACTACACAAACACTACACGCACCATTACTACACAAACACCCTCACTACACACACACCATCAGTGACCTGAGGCCAATGTGCTCCATATGTGGTGATTATAAAGGATAATGTTTTTAAAAATCTATGAAAAATCTCATTTGAGATTACATTTCGTGTGGTCTTTTAAATATTTAGCCTATCATTGTTAAACCTTACAGGTTATGTTTGTCTTAATGTGAGTCAGATATTCTGTGGTATGAGCGAAGACATTATTTCAGTAATAGATTATGATTTTAGGGTCTGTTATGCACATCTATGAAATATGATGAAGAAAATGTGTCTTACGAGAGTCAATGCTTAGTGTTGTTCCACTTCCAAAAATGATCTTGTTGTTCCCATAATTCACACAGTAACACACACTCAGACAAAATGTTCCTCAGGACGTCTTCATAAAGTACAGTCGCTCATGTGTGTGCGATGAAAGACATCAAGACACTAATATTCTAATATTTATATATCAATAAATACATATCATTTGACAAATAAATGGTTCTTTTAAAAGTTTATGTTGTCACTGGTTCAATGGCAATAAGCTTTATGAATACTTCTTTCTGTATTAAAACATGGTATTAATCACATCCAATTATTGCAGAATTTATGTAAAAAATTTAAACATTAAATATCTCTTACTTGATTCAACTCTTAAAGTTGTCCCTTTTCCAAACTGAATCTTCCAAGCATCATTCACACACTACCTGACCTCACAGCAACAACTGCCTCACATTAACACACACACACACTTTTGATTAATCGTGTTCAAATATGTTTAATTGTTTTATGTAATGTTTAATTTGTATGTTGTTTCGAGGCAATAATACTACAATATTAAATGTCGGCAATGATAAATGTGTAACGCAAACTATGATGATTTAAAAATTAACTATAATCTTTCGTATCAAAACTTTGGGCAAAATATGCTCGTATTATGGGTACTACTAGGTACCCACCAACTAGGGTAAATACCCTACTTGAAGTAAATATGATCATTTCTAGCTTTTTCTTTCTTTTTCTTTTTCATGTGTACATGTCAAGTTTAAAATGTTTTAACTCCTTCCATTATTAACTTTTAAAATGGTATATCAAGTAATGGATATTTAAATATCCCAAAGCCACTTACTTGTGTGAACGAGCAGATTTGTGCCTTGACCAAAAGTGAGCTTGCCTCCATAGTTAGACACACAGTGCTAAAGGCCATCACAGTTTCTGCTCCGCTAATGCTCATCCCAAAAATCATCGAGCCTGTACTCTTCTACAGGGTAACAGCATTAATGAGACCACACACACCCCTGTCCCTTCTCCAAACCATATCTGGGAAGCCATATTCACACAATATCAGCCTCACAGAAAAAAGCTCAAGCTCCAGTATCTCCATCAGCATCCCATCTTTAGGAGGATAACTGGACTCATCTCAGCAGAGATGGCCCAAACACACTGATATACGTCTGCCCTTACCGGGTCAGATAACTCCATCCCTGTTGATCTTAAAATGATCTTAAAATATAATATTACACACTTGGACCCTTAACAAGTTCATGCTCCTTATACTGGACTGCATCACTGTCTCCTTTATCACTAATGATATCAGTTTAAAACTATAAAATAAAACAGAAGACAAATATCGTCCTACTTGGTTGGATGAAGACTTTTGTCCCTGATCCAAAGATGATCTTTCGTGTTGCATCATTCACACAGTAACACACACCTCTTCATTAAGCTCTTCACTGCAAAAAATGCTCTTCTTATTTAGTATTTTTGTCTTGTTTCCAGTCCAAATATCTAAATATTCTTAAATCAAGATGCATTTACTAGATCAGTAACTTGTTGTTTAAATTGCAAGTTCAAATACTCATGATTATCTGTGCACATGATGAAAGACTTGCTAATAAAGTTTTTATTTTTAATTTTTAACGTGTATTTTAATAAATACAAAATCTGCATTAACAACATAAATTAAATATCTCTTACTTGATTCAACTTTTAAAGCTGTTCCTTGACCAAAAATGATCTTTCTCGCTCCAGCATCCACACATCAGAAACCATCATTACACAAACATGACCTGAGGCCAATGTGCTCCACATAAGTGTTGATTATAAAGGGTAAAATATTATTTTAATAATATATTTTAGGGTTTGAATATTCCTTTGAGATTCCTGATTGGTCTTTTAAAATTTTTGCCTCTTATTGTAAAATCTTAAACGTTAATGTTTTAAAGTTATTGTAATTTAGATTAACCTTTATTTTTGAATAGAGAAAAATAATCTCTTACTGGACTGTACATGTAAAGTCGTCCCTTTTCCGAACAGAATCCTCCGAGTCCCATCATTCACACACTACCTGACCTCACAGCAATAACTGCGGCCTTTAGGAAACCTGTCATTAACATATGCTGTCTTATTTTTTAATACTTAATATAATGTTTTATTTTTATTTCATTTCTCAGTTTTTAAACATAGTCTACATCTACACTGTTGATTCACTGTGTCAAACTATATGTTTTTATGTAATGTTTAACTTATATATTCTTTTGAGGCAATGATACTACAATATTAAATGTCAGTAACAATAAAAGTGTAATGCACATTTAAATACTCACTGTAATCGACATTCAGCTTTGTGCCTTGACCAAATATAATTTTGTCAGCAAGTGTCACACAACAGTACAAACTTTGGCAATATCTAATATACAGTCTTGGCAACATAATGTCCTTTAGATTTAATACCTAGAACACAAATATGACCACGGAGCTCAACAGTAGTCATAATCTCATCACGGGTATATCTGTGGCCATAGCCAACAATACACTATAAGGGTCACAATTATCCATTTTTCTTTTATGCCAAAAATCATTAGGATATTAAGGTCATGTTCCATGAAAATATTTAGTACATTTTCATATCATAAATGTATTATTAGTAGTAATATGCATTGCTAAGGACTTCATTTGGACAACTTTAAAGGAGATTTTCTCAATATTTAGATGTTTTTGCACCCTCAGATTCCAGATGTTCAAATATTGTCCTATCCTAACAAACCATACATCAATGGAGAGATTATTAATTCAGCTTTCAGATCATCTGCACATCTCACTCTCATAACATTGACCCTTATGATGATAAAAGATTTGGTAGGTTGATTGTAAGAGCGTATATTCACTTACTGGAATGAACAGTCAAGGATGTTCCAGAGGCAAATATGATTTTGTCCCCAGAATAAGTCCCACAGTAGCAAAAACCTCAGCCATAACTGAGAGCATTAGAATGAATCAAATCTGAATAAAACATACAGTATACACCTATAGCTCAGGATGCTAACAATGCCAAAGAGTCACAATCCCTGATCTCCATCAACGCTGCCAACGGATTTCAGTAAACATGTCTGCTTACGCTGAAAATTATACTTGTTGTTATTTAAAAATCCTGAAATACTAAAAGTTTAAATGTGAATGTGTCAGGCTTGTTTTTGTAATTGGATACATTAGTCTACATTAACTGATGCATAAGACAGCAGTAAAGCTTGCAAATATGAAGAAAAATCTTTCTACTATTGATTTAATGTCATATTGTGGTTCAGATCAGATAACACTGACCCAGTACACTTACTTGACTCGATTAGTAATTGTGTGCCTTTTCCAAAGACGACCTTGTCCAATCCCCCATTCACACAGCGAGAAGCTTCATCTCAGAAACCTCTAGAGAAAGCTTTTCAGAGATTGACGCTCTAAAACTAATCCTCATCTCCAGATTTATCAAACATAACTAATAAACTTACACGACTTTACTCTCACTATTATTCCTGTTCCAAAGATCATCTTCTCATATCCCCCTGTTTTCACACAATCAGAAACTACACAACTAAACTGTCCAGAATGAGCCAAAAGAAATATTTCAAGATGACTAACAATAATCTATCGAACTGACCAGTTGAAATAACTTTGTTTTGGAAAGAAAATTTGGTTAGACTTTACTTTAAGGTGTCATTGTTACAGTGTAAATAAATATTTAAATACTGAGTAATATTAATGAACTACATGTACTTACTAAAGAGTTAAGGTTTGTTTGAGGGTTAGTTGCATGTAATTATGCATAATTTATTGTTATTACTGTGATGTAATGTGTAACAAGGACACTGTAAAATAAAGTGTTACCGAGTGTGATATAAATACATAGAATAAGAAAATGAAAATGCCATGATGATAGATTTGATCTATACCTGTATTGACGGTAAGTTTTGTTCCTTTCCCAAATATTAAACGTCCCACTGAGTTAGTCACACACAGGTTTCTGTCTTTACAAAAACTAAACAAAAACTTTACAAAAGATAATTATTTATAAAGAAACGAGACTGCAAAAAATGCTTTTCTTACTTTTTTTTGTCTTGCTTATACTCCAAATATCTAAAAAGTCTGACATTAAGAAGCATTTACCGGACAAGCGGAAGTTATTTTCTTGTTTTGGGGGGGAAAAAAAATAATTTTTCCCCAAAACAAGACTTAATGTAAGACTTTTTAGATGTTTGGACTGGAAACAAGACATAAAATACTAAGTAAGAAAAGCCTTTTTTCCAGTGGCAGAAGTTAATAAGAACATAGACAAACTCACATATACTAAATAATGTTGGGTTGTTTCAACCCAAAATTGGGTTAAATATGGACAAACTTGACCATTTGGTTAAACACTGAATGTACAATTTGAACCCAACGCCTGGGTTTCTCTACATTTGAGCCAAATTTGGGTTAAAACAACGCAGCATTGTCTAGAGTGTAGGTTTGTGTTGCACTATTGAGAACTTTAAACCATTTAGAAAAAGCTAATTCTGGAAAGAACACTAACAAACGAGACTGTTCACTTACTTGCTGCAACTCTCAATTTAGTCCCTCTTCCAAAGATAATCTTCCCAAATCCCACATCATTCACACAATGAACAGCCTCACAACAGAAACTAAGACATGTTAGATATTCAGGTTTGACTAAAGCAGGTAAATCTGCTGTGAATGCGCTGATAAACCGTTCATTTGTTCCAAAGACCAATTAATATCATTATCATGAGAAATCAATTGAGAGAAACAATGAACCCATATTAATTGATTGTATTAATTGACATAGTAAATTGATTTTTTAAAATGTTGCCATCAAAACAGAATTATAATCAATAGTACTTTCTTACACCGTGAGTTTTTCAGAAATGGGACTGAAATGCTAAAATCTTTGGGTTATATCAAGCATTGTATGTTTGTTTTTTTTCTTTAAAAATATCAGTACATGAAAATAACCATTTATGAAAAGCATTATATGAGCTGACCTTTTACAAATCAAACTTTTCATGTCATATGAATGCCCTAAAAATACTATTAATGGGAAAAATCTTAAACTTTAGACATTGTGGGTTTTGTCTAAAATGATATTGATTTTGCATAAACGTCAGGAAACAAAAATCTTGGTAAGTTTGTGAACAAAACTCAACAGAAATTTGAACAAACTTACTTGTTTGAATGATTAACTTTGTGCCTGTCCCAAAGATTAGTTTATTCCCTCCACTCCCGTAAGTCACACAGTATTAAACCGCACGGCAACATCTCTCAGACCTCACACACAGGTCTAACACAACTTTACACACTAACTAAATTACAAAACCAAGATAAATATAAGATAAAAGATAAGATAAAACTATATTACAAAACCTATAAATTACTGTTATTATTTTGCATGGTCCTGACTTGTTGGGGTGAAAAGCAAACAGAAAACAGACACTAAACTCCACATAATAATGAATAACTCAGATTGGGGTTTCTACTCACTTGAATGGATGATAACCTTTGTTCCTTGACCGAAGTATATCTTATCAGAATATGACACACAGTGTTAATAACCATACGCATTACTTCTGAAGATCTCCACATTCTGCTGCCGGGGGAATTAGCATTTTGGCAATCAAAATAAAGTTAATTTAATAGTAGACTGTTGTAATTGAGTTTGTTTGGTTGTGTGTGTTTTTTTAAATACGGAAATCTCTGGAAGCATTATATAGTGTTTTTAGTGTGTGTATTTTTTTTTAACAACAAACATGCTAACTACTTCAATGCACAAGCATCATGTGGATAATATTCTACTGAGAACCTACAGATATCTGAAATTATATTATGATTAATATTTTTCATCTTAAGCTTTTAGTAAGCTAATGTCACCATATGCAGCACAATTAAAATGAAGTTACATGTTTAAGTTATCAACCTTTTTTGTTTTTGTTAGTTTTTTGTTTATTACAATTCCATGTTCATTAATGTATTTATGACTTACTTGCTTCAACATGAAGTTTAGTTCCAGAACCAAAATAGATTTTGTAGTTTCCAGTTGCAGTCACACACTGCAGATCCTCCTCACAATTACTCTACACACACATGCGTTTTTTTCTGTTTGACTACATTTTAGAAAATTAAAGACTTTTTTCTTTAATATAAAAGTAGAAAAAAAAGTCTATCTATTATTTTATATACATGAATGCTGGATTTTTCCTTGCCTACAGTTGTTTCTAATGTGCTAATGAGTTTGTGCAAGATCCTCTTCACATTTAATATTTCCTCATGAGTTATCAATCACTCACTTGTTTCCACAGTAAGTCTGGTTCCAGAGCCAAATATGATTTTCCAGTTTCCAGATCCAGTCACACACTGAGTTTCCTCTCAGCAATTACTCTCACATGAACACTTTACTCCACAGACATTAGTGGGAATTAAACATTAAGCAATTCCACATGGAAACTAAATGACCCTGATAGTTAAGGATTTTTAATAGAACAAAAGAATAGTCTTGTTATATAGACTAAAGCAATCGCATGAAAGTTTGAAATTATATATAAAATATGAATAAAGTATCTGATACTCACTGGTGTGAACTTCTAATTTTGTGCCAGACCCAAAGATGAGCTTTCCATACCCACTCCCAGAATCCACACAGTGCTAAACCTGATGACTATAACTCTATATAACCTTTAAAACTCTCCAAAACTTTCCAAAACTCTCTATAACCTCTAACACTCTCTATAACTCTTTAAAAAACTCTCTAAAACTCTCTAAAACTCTATATAACTCTCTAAAACTCTCTAAAACTCTATATAACTCTCTAAAACTCTATATAACTCTCTAAAACTCTCTACAACTCTATATAACTCTCTACAACTCTCTACAACTCTATATAACTCTCTACAACTCTCTACAACTCTCTACAACTCTATATAACTCTCTAAAACTCTCTACAACTCTATATAACTCTCTACAACTCTCTACAACTCTCTAAAACTCTAAAACTCTCCAAAACTTTCTAAAACTCTCCAAAACTCTCTACAACTCTATATAACTCTCTAAAACTCTCTATAACACTCTATAACTCCATAAAACGCTCTATAACTCTCTAAAACTCTCTATAATGCTCTATAATTCTCTATAACTCTCTAGAAGGCTCTATAACACTCTATTACTCTCTAAAACTCTCTATAACGCTCTATAACTCCATAAAACGCTCTATAACTCCATAAAACGCTCTATAACTCTCTATCACT
This sequence comes from Pseudorasbora parva, assembly GCF_024679245.1. Lineage (NCBI taxonomy): Eukaryota > Metazoa > Chordata > Actinopteri > Cypriniformes > Gobionidae > Pseudorasbora > Pseudorasbora parva. The sequence goes on from NC_090180.1 coordinate 668,539, forward strand.
CTTTAAAACTCGCTAAAACACTATAATACTTTAAAACTCTCTAAAACGCTCTATAACTCTCTATAGCTCTATATAACTCTGAAAATGTAGTAGTATGTACATAGTCAATAGTAGTCATTTCATTTCTTTCTCATGTATTCTTTCTCTTGCATTTCAACCACTTCCACTAGAAACTTTGAAATGTTTTCTATATGTATATCAAATAATGGATATTTTATTATGCACAAAACACGTTTATATAAAGTCACCTACTTGTGTGAACGAGCAGATTTGTGCCTTGAGCGAACATGAGTTTTCCTCCATATGTGTTAGACACACAGTGCTGAACACAATCACAGTTTCTGCTCCGCTAATGCTCTCACATGTCATATAATGCATTATAATGAGCTTACTTTATAAGATCACTTTGTGCCTCTTTCAAAAATACGTTTGAACATGTCGGATGCATTTGGATTCCCATAAGAAAGGAAAACTCCTCACTAAATGTTTAAGACTAAACTAAACCTGATGTTAAACCCCGAACATTTTACACACTATTATATTATAAACACCATTATATTACATTCTTATATTAAGCATAAGAAGTGTCTCTAATCCCATTAGCACAGAATATGAACAGTAGATTTATCTGATTGGAGGAGCGTGATCGTAGAGACTTACTACAGTAAATCTGTAATGTTGTGCCAGACCCAAAGATGATCTTTCCAAATCCAGCATCCACACACTGCTAAAGCTCATTCTCTAACTTTATATTGAGGGCATGAAGGCATTTCTATTGGGATAATGCATCATTTCGGTTCAATTTGCTTTTAAACATTTGAGAATGCATGTATATCCATAATATCCATTACAGTTGTTGACTATGAATTGCACTTACTTGTATTAATAATTAGGTTTGTTCCTTTGCCAAGTACAAATTTCCCTCCATAGTTCGTTGACACACAGTGCTGAGCTTCATTACGGTTTCACCTGACAGTTTCAGAGTTTCCTGACCTAAAGTTATGCTTATCATTTTTAGAAATTCGCAATTACATTCACTCGTTTTATGACTATATATTTGTAAACGAAACGGTTTGCGCTTATTGTTGAAAACAGGATATCCAGCGGGATATTTTGGAGATGTTTGCCATACCTGATTGTACTGAGAGCTTTGTTCCAGTCCCAAATATGACTTTACCAGCAGCAGTGTTAGACACACAGGGTTATATATCTGCACAAAAACATCTCTGACTTCAGACCGCTGGAAGACATCTGTGTCTCTGCCACGTCTGCCGTAAAGTGTAGTTTTATATATAAGACACATGGGAATTATGTGCATTGATATAGGCATTCTAAGATTTACCCATCAGGTTCAAAATCAATAACCTTCATAATATAATTAGTAAAAAAGAGCTTGTTTTTTTCTTACTTGTTCCGACTATCAGTTGCGTGCCTTTCCCGAAGTATAGTTTATTAACTCCAGTAGTCACACAGTATCTGACCACAGAGCAAAAACTACAGCCTTACCGACACAAGACTATAGGAGCACTGATTGTGCCTTTGCAGATTCAACATTTACTGAATTAATGTGGGTTTGTCGAATTAAATAGATTAAATTAATTTAAATTGTGCCCCTGGAGCCCAACACTGCTATAATATGCATCATTAAGGACTTCATTTGGACAACTTTAAAGGAGATTTTCTCAATATTTAGATGTTTTTGCACCCTCAGATTCCAGATTTTCAAATATTGTCCTATCCTAACAAACCATACATCAATGGAGAGATTATTAATTCAGCTTTCAGATCATCTACACATCTCAACATTGACCCTTATGACATCCCAGAAACTGTACTGTGATGGCCCATAGTCAATAAATCAATAAATGATGACCAACATCATTTACCCTGAGACAAATATTCCTTGAGAAGTTCTCCAGCAAAAAGTTATTTTCAATGATGAACGGAAAAAAAATCTCTCAGAAGTCGAAATCTATACAATTGAAAATAACAGAATAAACCTTACTTGTTTGAATTATTAGCTTTGTGCCAGTTCCAAAAATAATCTTTCGTCCACCTCCAGTAGTCACACAGTGTGTGACCACAGAGCAAAAACTAGACGCAAGAATGAGCACTGACTGTGCCTTCGCAGATTCAACATATACTGAATTAATACGGGTTTGTTGGATTTAAAAAAAAATACAATACAATTCAAACTTCTCTGGCTAAATGGTGACCCCAGAGCTCTTCACCAGTCGCGCGTCTCACGGGTATATCTGTGGCCATAGCCAACACTACACTATAAGGGTCACAATTATCCATTTTTCTGTTATGCCAAAAATCATCAGGATATTAAGATCATGCTCCATGAAGATATTTAGCACATGTTCATATCATAAATGTATTATTAGTAGTAATATGCATCGCTAAGGACTTCATTTGGACAACTTTAAAGGAGATTTTCTCAATATTTAGATGTTTTTGCACCCTCAGATTCCAGATTTTCAAATATTGTCCTATCCTAACAAACCATACATCAATGGAGAGATTATTAATTCAGCTTTCAGATCATCTACATATCTCAACATTGACCCTTATGACTGGGTTTGTGCTCCAGGGTCTCTTATTTATACTGAGAAACAATAAATCAACAAATCAAAAAATGATGACCAACATCATTTAACCTGAGATAGAACTTTTTGCTGGAGAACTTCTCAAGGATTTTTTTTTTTTTTTTTTTCAATGATCAACAAATAAATACCTCTCAGAAGTCGAAATCTGTTCAAATGAAAATTTAAATGAAAAAGACTTACTTGTTTGAATTATTAGCTTTGTGCCTGTTCCAAAAATAATCTTTTGTGCACCTCCAAAAGTCCACAGTATGAGACCACAGAGCAAAAACTACAGCCTTACAGACGCAAGACTATCACTGATCACGGCTTGGCAAGCGATATTTTGCAGATTAAACTTATGCTAAATTAATGTGGGTTTGTTCAATTTAAAACATACAAGAAAATTCAATGTTCTCTGGCCATATTGTGCCCTGGAGCTCTTCATCAGTCGTGCGTCTCACTATGTCAAAATCATCAGGATATTAAGATCATGCTCCATTAAGATTATGAATGTATTATTAGTAGTAATATGCATTGCTAAGGACTTCATTTGGACAACTTTAAAGGAGATTTTCTCAATATTCAGATGTTTTTGCACCCTCAGATTCCAGATTTTCAATAGTTGTATATCGGCCAGATATTGTCATATCATAAATAACATAATTTACCCTGAGATAAATGTCACTTGAGACAAGCATTTATTAAATTCGATTAAGAATCGTTCTTTTCTTTTTCAATGATAACTAAATAAAAACCTCTCAGAGGTCGATATTCTGTATAAATATGCAATTGTACAAATAGAAATAGGAGAAGAAAACTCACTTGTTTGAATTATTAGCTTTGTGCCTGTTCCAAAAATAATCTTTTGTCCCCCTCCAAGATTCACACAGTACAAAACAGCTCAGCGACATCCCTCAAACTATAACTCTATCACATCTCATCATAATAATGCAATCTTCATTCTATTAATGTTCTCAAATCTAAACTATTAATGTTCTCAAATCTAAACTATTACTGTCCTCAAATATTATTAAACTGTTCAAAGTTATAGCACAAATTTTTTGAGCCAATATGTTTACCATCTAGTGCACTATTGTTATTATATAACTGCACTGTAAAAAATAAAAATGGAAACTGGTAATTTTCTGCCAGTACATTATCCAGTAATTTCACGGAAATTTCCGTTGACCCTTAAACACAAACTAATGCGATGTGTAATTCAAAATACAGGTAAAACACCTGTAAAAAAACGATATGGAAAATTCCTTCATATTTTTACAGTACATTGTGCCCTTTTTTACAGACTTTTTTTAGTAGCATGTATTACTTTATATTTTAACAGTCTATATGTTGGAGGAAATAATAATTCTCAACAGATATTTCAACACTTTTATAAATCACTCACTGCTGTCTATGGTCAGTTTGGTTCCAGAGCCAAAGTGTATTTTCCATCCTCCAGATTGAGACACACACTCTATCTCATCTCGACAGAAACTTCCTCTGACACAGAAAGATGATCTGATTCATATTCCTGCTGTTTTTATTCCTTATGTAGATGCTGCAGGCGAAACGTTATTAATATCCTCACACTATGATCATCCCAGCATTAAGAGTCCACTAATGGCTCATTAAAGAGCAGATCTCAGATCAGTCAGCCGTCATTACGTTTATTTCAGAAACATTCTCTCTTAAATAATGACGGAAAGGAAATCATTAAACATTAAACAGCACTAATAATCATGGACTTACTTGCTTCAACCCTCAACTGTGTGCCTTTCCCAAAGATAAGCTTGTACGTTCCACCTCCATAAGACACACAGCCTTACAGCGCTGAGCAAAAACTGGCCTCCGTAACGAATCGTAAAGATTAATATCACAGCTAAAGGTGTATTGTACGCATTTTAAAGCACAGTAATGGATGTCCATTAGTAGATAACGTGTAAAGATGCATTTTGGTCTGGAATATATGAGACTAAATGTGCTTGTTTAACTGCATTCCCTATCGTATATAAACGTGTTTTAATAAAGCACTTACTTGCTTCAACCATCAACTGTGTGCCTTTCCCAAAGATAAGCTTGAAAGCTCCACTTCCAGAAGACACACAGCCTTACAGCGCTGAGCAAAAACTGACCTCCGTAACGTATCTTAAAGATTAATATCACAGCTAAAGGTCTGCTTAAATATCTTAAAGCACAGTAATGGATGGCCATTAATAAACTACACACTGTATGTAAAGATCCATTTTGGTCTGGAATATATGAGAGTATTATATGTATATATGAGTATAAATGCTCCTTTAACTGCATTCCCTACATACGTGTGTGTATATATAAGAGTGTTTTACTAAAGCACTTACTTGCTTCAACCATCAACTGTGTGCCTTTCCCAAAGATAAGCTTGTAAAGTCCATCAGTCACACAGCATTACACCGCTGAGCAAAAACTGACCTGACCTCCACAATGAATCTTAATGATTAATATCACAGCTTATAGTTATAAATAAGTAATAAAAATGCATTTCAAAGCAGTAATGAATGCCCATTAGTAAATCACATTTGTGAATAACTGATATGTGGGGACACTAACATTATGATCCAAGTTATTCAACTAAATATACAAATTAATGAATTATGTCTTATTTAATTCTATAAACTATAATCCTGATCTGCCATCATTGTCTCTCTCTATGATAAATTAAAATAAGCTGATAACATCACTGTTTCCTCCAGAACGACTGTACAGCCAAATCTAATTCTGCTGCAGTATTGTCCTGTTTAACACTGAAGCTGCTCTGACACAATCGGCGTTGGAGAAGAGCGATAGAAATAAAGATGACTGATTGATTGATTGATATGTGATGTGATGTGACTAAAGGCATCAGTTTTCTTTAACTTATTGATATGCTTACCTGATATATATATATATATATATATATATATATATATATATATATATATATATATATATATATATATATACAATGTGTTGTTTTATATCTCTTTACTAGACTTAAAAGCACTTACTTGCTTCAACCATCAACTGTGTGCCTTTCCCAAAGATAAGCTTGTAAAGTCCATCAGACACACACCCTTACAGCGCTGAGCAAAAACTGACCTGACATGAAAATCAATTCTCTGTAATGAATCTTAATGATTAATATCACAGCTTAAGGTGTATTATAAGTATTTTAAAGCACAGTAATGGATGTCCATTGGTAGATTTCATGTGTAAAGATGTATTTTGGTCTGGAATATATGAGTCTAAATGTGCTTGTTTAAATGCATTCCCTATCGTATATAAACGTGTTTTACTAAAGCACTTACTTGCTTGAACCATCAACGTTGTGCCTTTCCCAAAGATAAGCTTGTTAAATCCACTTCCAGAAGACACACAATGCCAAACAGCTAAACGAAAACTGACCTGACCTCCGTAATGAATCTTAATGATTAATATCACAGCTAAACGTCTAGTTTAAGTATTTTAATACACTAATAACGCGCATTAGTAAATATTACACACTTATAAATGATCATGTTGCTGGTGTACATGTGACTAAATATGCCTCAGTTTTCTTTCACTTATTGATATGCATTCCTGATATATGTATAAAATGTGTTGCTTTATATCTCTTTACTAGCCTTAAAAGCACTTACTTGCTTCAACCATCAACTGTGTGCCTTTCCCAAAGATAAGCTTATACGTTCCATCAGTCACACAATGCCAAACCACTGAGCAAAAACTGCCTGACATGAACATTAACTCTCCGTAATGAATCTTAAAGATTAATATCACAGCCTGTTATTATAAGGTGTATTTAAATCAGCACAGTAATGGGTGTCCATTGGTAGATTACATGTGTAAAGATCCAGTTTGGTCTGGAATATATAAGACATGCTTGTTTAACTGCATTCCCTATATACGTATATAAACGTGTTTTAATAATAATAGCCTTAAAGCACTTACTCGCTTCAACCATCAACTGTGTGCCTTTCCCAAAGATAATCTTAAATCCACTTCCAGAAGACACACAGCCTTACAGCGCTGAGCAAAAACTGACAGTCAGGGGGTCATTTATATTTACAAAATAATATTACACTTTATATTTCATCAGTCATGTTAGTTCAAAGTGCTTTAGCTAATTATATAACTTTAGATTTTAAAGATGCATTAGACAATGTTGCAATAGGATTAATAAAGTGTTGAGTTTTTACATAAAATAAAATAAATCTGCCAACAGGGAAAGCAAAATAATCTTAATTCAAACAGAAAATGAGATTATTTTGTTTATTCTATTGGCAGATTATTTTAAGCAAAAACTCTCTTAAATTTGAGTTATTTTTTCCCAAAACTAGACAATTTCTTTTGCTTGTCTAGGAAATACTTCTTGTTGTAAGAATTTTTTGATGTTTGGAAATAAATGTTTGGAAATGTTATAAAAATACTGAGTAAGAAGAGCATTGTTTGCAGTGTAATAACGCTATACTTCTGAAAACGCAGATATTTTTCTGAACAAAAAGTGATTTCAATGTATTATATATTTTATAAAACATAATTCTTTAAATAAGCATTAAGATAAAGCACAGAAAAACACAGGAAATCAAACCTGACCTGATCTGTTTAATGACGGTGTGTAAACGTGAGCGGGGTCATTTATTTTTTTAACACATGAAAATTTAGACTAAAATTAATGATTTTGTGACTCAGTGTGCAACGACCTTTATAAAAAAAGTGATTAAAGTAAAGTAAAAATATGACTTAAATAATTGTATAATTTTTGCAGGTACAATAAAACAAATAATAGCTCGTAATAATACACAATAAAAACGTGACCCTGGAGCTCATCATCAGCCATAATCTCATCACGGCGATATCTGTGGCCAACACTACACTATAAGGGTCACAATTATCCATTTTTCTGTTATGCCAAAAATCATCAGGATATTAAGATCATGCTCCATGAAGATATTTAGCACATGTTCATATCATAAATGTATTATTAGTAGTAATATGCATTGCTAAGGACTTCATTTGGACAACTTTAAAGGAGATTTTCTCAATATTTAGATGTTTTTGCACCCTCAGATTCCAGATTTTCAAATATTGTCCTATCCTAACAAACCATACATCAATGGAGAGATTATTAATTCAGCTTTCAGATCATCTACACATCTCAACATTGACTGGTTTTGTGCTCCAGGCTCACTATATTAGCATTAATAAACTTACTGGTGTGGATGATCAGGTTCGTACCCGTGCCAAAGATAATCTTATATCCAGATCCAGTCACACAGTATAAGAACACACACCCAAAAGCGAAATCACGTTCATCACCCCTCTGCTTTAATGAATCTGCTCAGGAATTTTAAAGTTTAAAATAAGGGTTTATCTCCAGCTAGTAAACAGTAGTTATAGCATTAAAATCATAAACTCACTTGCATTAACGTGTAATTGTGTGCCGGAGCCAAAGATCAGCTTCCCGTATCCACTGCCATCATTCACACAGCCTGAAACATCATTACTCTAACTGGCTTAGCTACACACATGTGGTTACGATGTTAGACGTTGAGAACGTTGGACTTTATGTTGATTTTCTACAAATAAATCCTCTTATTTCACTCAATTTTATTTATATTTCTAAATTATATTTTATGTGCGTTATACCGTAAGTGTCCGGTTAAAGTGAGTGAATGTGAAGAAGAGCAGGAAGAGTTTTACCGGCGTTTACTCGGAGTCTCGTGCCTTTCCCAAAGATAACTTTCCTGACTCCAGTGTCAGTCACACACACTTATACAGCCACACAATAACACACTTGAGGAACACACACATTCAACGTGGAGATGAATACACTAATATAGAGCAAAGGGGGGTTCGTTTAGGCGCTAACGCTGCTCTAATGCAGATAGTGATATTAATTACTCAATGATACATTTTTAGCAGTGAAAAAAACTACGCCTAAGTTTTCATAAAACAATGTCATTCGACATCAGTGATATTGGTATAAGTGCAGTTCATTATTAGTTCATGTAAACTAATGACCATTATCGTAAAGAGTTACCGTGATATTTATTTTTGGTGAACAGCGAGTAATAATGAACTTACTTGTTTGTATAATGAGCTTTGTGCCTGTCCCGAATATGATCTTATTGAATCCTCCTGTAGTCACACACTACAGAACCAAAGAGCAAAAACTAGGAGACCCAAGAGGCTCTACACCTCTCATTATCAAACACACATTTAACCAGAAAAGAGCTCATAGTATAATACTGGGTTTACTTGCAATGTGTTGTGCAAAAACTACTGTAATATATAGCTTATTGCATTTCTGCCCATAAGATCCAACATTCCCATTGGGTCTAAAGTCAAAATTAACTTTATGCTATCTTTTCATTTTCATTATCCTTTATTTTACCAGGAAATAATCCCATTGAGATTCAGAGTCCTGGCCAAGAATTACAATAAAATACATATACACACAATTAACCGAAGAAGACATTAAGCAATTTAACATCATCTCAACCGAATCACCAGCAGCGCTCTATAACATCACATGTGCAGTTATTATCAACTAAATGAACTTTATGATATCTGAAACCATCCTTTATATGGTATCTGCCCTAAAGATGACATGCTTCATTTGATATTCTGTCAGATTAACATGTTCAGTCCTATCATGAGGATCTTTACTTCATTTCTCCGCATTGCCATACCATCGCTTATTAATGAGTAAAATATCACTAATACCATCCCGAGACATGGCCATTGACTTTAACAAGAGGTTAATTTATGCAAAGCTTTCTCTCCCTCAGATTGATGGCAAGTATAGAGAGATTAAACTCGCATAATAATCATGAACTTACTTGTTTCAACCCTCAACATCGTGCCTGTGCCAAAGATAATCTTATCGTCTCCACTTCCATAAATCACACAATGAAAGACCTCCAGACTAAAACTACCATCAATCTTTCCTAAAGCAATGATTGGTTTTCCTATCACAGAGGATTTAATCTATCCGGTATATCTAAAGTAATGATGTCCAGATATACACACCGCTTTATTTACACCTAAACATGTAGAACCGTACCTGATGATATATGACCTGGATCTCTGAATCCATACTAATGACTTTGACTGACAAACTGAAATGTAGAAGAACATGTCATAACGGTCTAAAGTCTGCTCTTTTCTGAATGTACGTCGAGTTATAAAGCGTAGTGTTTACCTGTGTTTACAGTGAGCTTTGTGCCTTTCCCAAATATCACCTTCTGTAGTCCGGCCTGAGTCACACACACACACACAGCGGCACAAAAACATGCTCTCTGTAAAGGATTGATGTGTGTCTTATTCACCCTTGCTAAATGTATTTTTCTATACACCCTAATCTTTGTTAACATGTATTCTTACTTCACTGAGCCCTTTGTTTGCACCTTCACTTATTAAATAGTTTATTAATGCATTGTTAGCTATCTGCGTGATTTCTGAAATCCATAACTCCTCTGGTTGCAGATCACTCTACATTATACTGATTATATATTACGATAAGTGTTGTGAAAAGCGCTCTACAGATGAATGTGAGTTTAATTATTACGCATTTACTAACATTAGCTAATGCATTAGTCATCATGAACAGTATATTGCATTTATTAATCAAGGTTAATATTAATTGATCCTTATTGTAACACACATTTGTATAAATGAACATGCATTGTGAACAAACATGAATTAACAATAGTGCATTTAGTAAGAACAATGTTTTTAAATTAACATTAACCTTTATTAATAAAAATGTTCATAGTTCATGATGCATTAATGCATAAGCTAATGTTGATCGTATTATAAAGCGTCACCATATATACTCATATGCATGCTCTCTTGAGAACATATAATATATGAATCATAGAGAAGAGCAGAATAAATATATTTTACCTGCAGTTACAGCGAGTCTCGTGCCTTTCCCAAATATCACTTTCCCTAATGCAGAGCCAGTCACACACAGTTATACAGCCACACCAAAACACATTTAGAGTTTGCCTCTGAAATACCAGCCTGGTCTTATGAAAATGCATATCTATAGCACGAATTATGTGCATATGTTATGCAGTTTTTAAATGCATATGATACACACTTTATAATGTGTTATATGCACATACACCACTAAACCCCATGGGGTGGCAATGCCTATCATATGCATGTAAAAACTCATTTTGCCGTTTAAATATCCGCATTTCATGAGAACGTGTAACATCTACACTAGTTTACAAAAGCCTTTTCCCAGAACCAAAGTAAGTCTCTCTTAATGGACTAAAACAGGGACAATGTCAGGAATTTGGTGCACTTCGCATAATGCAGACTATAATTTTAAAACTTACTTGTTTCAATGAACAGCTTTGTGCCTGCCCCAAATATGAGCTTTTCGAGTCCACCTGCAGTCACACACTACAGACACAGACAGCAAAAACTCCTGAGCCCTCCATCATCTGAGAAACGCTTCTGTGTTCATAACACATAATGCTTTTCAGATCAATACAACAAGTGCGTCTTAAATCATTTAAACATTAAGATGAGACCCTGACCGACAAACCCAGTCATAAGGGTCAATGTTGAGATGTGTAGATGATCTGAAAGCTGAATTAATAATCTCTCCATTGATGTATGGTTTGTTAGGATAGGACAATATTTGAAAATCTGGAATCTGAGGGTGCAAAAACATCTAAATATTGAGAAAATCTCCTTTAAAGTTGTCCAAATGAAGTCCTTAGCAATGCATATTACTACTAATAATACATTTATGATATGAACATGTGCTAAATATCTTCATGGAGCATGATCTTAATATCCTGATGATTTTTGGCATGAAAGAAAAATTGATAATTTTGATCCTTATAACGTATTGTTGAGATGCTAGTCAAGCATTTTATACCGATGTTATCTATTCCCAAACTTTGATTTGCCTTAAATGATGTGAATTAAATGAGCACTTTCTATTTTGCTTCCAGGAAAGTCTTGATTTGCTCTAATTACACTCAGAAAGGACATTTGCATGCAATTAAAGCAGAAAAGTGTAATGTAGTTCTTTTTCAGCACGTTTGAAATTGATCAAATGAGAGCAAGTCTTTCTTCTAAACTCAGCTGCTTTAGTTTGAGCTATCGGTGGTATTTTGACATAATGTAAGAGACGCAGATGAAGCGTTAATGCCGATGTGAATAGAGCTGAACATGATGAACTTACTTGAATCAACTGTTAATGCTGTGCCTGTCCCAAAAACAAGCCTTCCTGCAGTATTCACACAATGCCACGACACACACCAAAATCCACACGCAACACACACCTATATTCAAGAGGCAACTCTATTTAAACCTCAAGTGTGTGTGAGACCAAAATATTACTAAATATGACTTTATGCATATGTTGAATAAAATGAATCATTCCATAAGTTATATACTATAACCTTCGAAAGAAATGGCTTCTTTTTTTCTTTGTGTTTAATTTCCAGCTCACTTTTATACCAAAGAATGCATTTGTATCCTAATGTGTGTGTAATATTGGCGAAACACTCACTGCTGTCTATGGTCAGTTTGGTTCCAGAGCCAAAAAAGATTCTGAAGCCTCCAGATTGAGACACACACTACATCTCATCTCGACAGAAACGTCTTACTTAAGCAGCAACAACTCACAGTAAAGCTGAGTCTAGATTAATGTCTACATGTGCATCTTTAACTCAATTCAGTGAAAGCTCGCTAATTTAACTTTATTGTAAGATTGTACGATTTTCGGGAGCGAGTAAAGTTTCTGATAGACATTAGAAACATTTAAACTCAACTTTTCAATATTACTCTAAGTCATGGGTCACTGCTTGCTTAGATCAGCGCTGATATTCCAGCCACGGCTTTTCACAAATGAACACCAATGAAGACTTGATAGTCCAATATAATCACACTTACTGTGTTCAACTCTTAACTCTGTTCCTGAGCCAAAGATAATCTTATATCCTCCAGCTCCAGTAGTCACACAACATCAGATCTCTGAGCAAAAACTGTCCTGACACACTCACATCAACTCATCAATCATTAAACGCATATCGGACAAACTCAACCGAAGTCCTGCGGCAATCACAGCGTTTACAGCATTATATGATGATCTGGTCATAATGTTTGTGCTGGTTCTACACTCACTTGTCTCAACCATCAGTTTGGTCCCGGAGCCAAAGTAGATTTGATAGAGTCCAGATGTAGACACACAATGCAGTTTACCATCACAATAACGTCTACACTCACACCAATGATAGAATAAAGGACTCAATACAGACTAATAGACAAGATTTATAACAACTGTTATTGTTTAGCGCGATTAAAAGGACAATGCTGAATATAATTAATAAGACATTTCCAATAAACAACATTGTGAAAAAGTGTTTAACACTAAAATACTGTAAAAATACTACAGTAAAACATGTTCATTGGTTAACTGTAAGATACCTGAAAACATTTGAATCACATTATATGTAATTTTACTGTAAAACTGTCAAATTTATGGTTTTGCAAGTAAAAATTATTATTTAGTTGGTTATCGGTACATTTTAAGGTACAAATGCAGATTTTGGTAGCTAACATTACATCACCTAATAACATTTACAGTTATAAGATGTAAAACTGTCAGTATTTTTACTGTGAATGTGACCTCCACAGCTGGCAGTGTTTTACTGTAATATAACAGTCTATTCTTTATAGTGTATTTACAGTGGATCAACTGTGTTTCAGTGTTTAGCATCTTTCCCGAGGCGTAATCGCTTGATTTGCTAAAGAATAAAGTCGATCTACAAACACACAATATGATGATATAAGGCATGCATTTTATAAAGCACTGCTGAAATAAATAAACTTACTCGTGTCAATGATCAATCTGGTGCCTGACCCAAAGATGATCTTATAACCTCCTCCAGAAGTCACACAACATGACAACACACACCCAAAACCTTCTAACACACACACACTATACCACAGATCTAAAGGCAGATGTTGTTTTATGGCCGGTCCATTATTCAGGTTTATATCAGTATAAAGAGGGAAGATTAATCTGATACTCACTTGGACTAACGTGTACTTCTGTGCCAGAAGCAAATATCAGTTTTCCATATCCATCAGTCACACAATGGCACGCATTATAACTATAACTGATTATAGCACACTAGCTGAGCGTGTCTCTTATTAAAACATGCAAAAAATGCTTTTCTCACTTAGTATTTTTGTCTTGTTTTGTCTCAAAATATCTAAAAACTCTTACACTAAGAAACATTTACTAGACAAGTTCAAATTATTGTCTTGTTTTGGGAAAAAATTACTCTAAATGAAGAGAGTTTTTACTTAAAATAAGATAAATAATCTGCCAATGGGGTGAGAAAAATAATCTTGTTTTCTGTTTGAATTAAGATTATTTTTCTCACTTTTTTCAAAGTACTTCTATTAATAATAATAATGCGAGTGGAAACGAGTATTCTCGCTCGGTCAGCTTGAATATAAAGTGCAGATAGAGATGATTTACCTGTATTTACAGTGAGCTTTGTGCCGGTCCCAAATATCAGTTTCTGAGCTCCAGAATACGTCACACACAGTTATAACGCGGCACAAAAACAGGCTGATAGTTTAAGGGAACGCGTCTATACACACACAGAACTAAACTATAGATGATCGGGTTATTAAATGCATTATATGTGGGATAACCCTGGCCAAAAATAATAGACTTACTGGCATTGACTGTTAATGCAGAGCCTCTGCCAAAGATAATCTTCAGTGAACTTGTAGTCACACTAAAGGAGACGGCACAACAATAACCCACTGCAAACACTGAGCTCTTACTAAAGCATCTCAATTAAAACACTCAATGCTTCATCTGAGATATTAATAATAAACGTATTAATCTCTAATCCGCATGAACTCACTGCTGTGGATGATCAGTTCAGTGCCTGCTCCAAAGAACATCTTTCCAGCCGTCCCAGCATTCACACAATGCCAGACCACACACCAAAAACACCCAGGCTGTATCGGTTATCATAAACTAAACTAAATCTACAATAATGTCACTTGTGCTAGATATTACACACTTTATTTGTGCATAACACGTATCCTACTGACACTAAGTTTGTTGAAACATTTTCTGCAACATATATTGCTTTATAAAGAATATCTTGGTATCACTTTATAATACGTGTGCACTAATATCAATAATTAATGCTGAACTAATGCCCAGATAATCCTGAGTTAATGACTGACTGATGAAGAACTCACACATTTATTAATGATCACTGCATCAGCAGCTAATGGTGTCGCTTTACTTCACCAATCTCTATATTAAACACTTACTGGGTTGGACCGTCAGCTCAGTTCCAGAGGCAAAATAAACTTTCAGGTCTCCACTAGTCACACACTAATATTCCCTTTAGCAAAAACTGCAATCTCACACACATGCTCTTCATTAATACTACCAACAGGTCATGAATCTTCTGATATCGGAGTTTTATCATTATAAACCCATGGCAAACGGCGGTCAATCGTCTACAGATAAATGAGCCTAGTGCGTAACGAAAGGCCAGCGGATCCAGTTTATCCTCTATAGAAGGGAATTAATTCATCATAATGCAATGCAAAAACTGAGAAAACTCACAGCACGCGAACCAAAGGCAAACCTGGCACATAAAGCAACGCTTCCAGAAACTATACTTGCCTGGTTCAACCATGAGTTTTGTTCCACCACCAAATATAAGCTTATAATTTCCCATATTCACACAGAGCTACAACCCCTACCAAATACTCCATCTCTGATCAATCATATTCACAGAAGCGTTTAATAACTGCGTATTAGAGAATACACCTTCACCTGTACAGATGATCATCTACTATATTACTAACACTAAACCAATGAAGATGGTGAGATGGATTTTCAATTGGAGGAAAAAAACATCTTAAACCAACTTTTGTTCATCAAAACGTTTGGCGGTTTTAGTAACATAAATGTAGAGGCTTTGGCCAAAAAAAATCCTTTTTCACCAATTGGATGTTCTAGCCAAGCTAAATTTACATCGCAATGTGTCTGAAAGTGTGATAAGACTGGTTATGTCTGTGCATTTATATTTAAGACTTAAACATACCTGAACTTATTATGAGTTTTGTTCCTTTTGCAAAAATAACCTTCCATGTTCCTCCACTGCTAGACACACAGTACGGTGTGTGCTGACAAATACAGCAGACGCTCAGGCCATCACATCCACAGATATAAAGACCCAACAATACTATATTAATATTAATACTAATTTTACACGTCATCCCCTACAGTTTCTTTAAGAGCATAGGACATGTATTTGTATCTCTTAAAGATATTACTGGTTGTATTATATGGCTTTAATATTTCATTAAAAACAACAGTGTGCCTATGTTTATGATATTCATTTTCAACTTTAGTGTTGACTGATTATGATTAAAATCAGTCCATGCAAATGGAAAAGCATCCTAAATGTATCTTAGAGATGTTATCACTCTTTTAAGTCAATATGTAAACCATAAGAGCAGTTTTTTATATCTGCATTTACATGTTTTGCCCATCGCAGCCGTTCCCAGCCTCTAGATAATAATAGCAAAATAAGTGCCACAGTAAATATACTGTATTATTTTGATGATTTAATGCAATCTACACTACAAAATTATTTGGGGACCGTGAACATTTTATGATCCACTTATTAAACTAAACCACTCACAACTTTTAGAAGTGTTCCTATCATATTCACATCTAATATGCACTGGATGATCATAATCTGCAGATATAAACGCTAAAGATCTGATGAGATAAATCCATTATGACATTATGGATATGATCATAGTGTTCTGTTATCAATACTTCATCACGATATGATCATAGTGTTCTGTTATCAATACTTCATCACGATATGATCATAGTGTTCTGTTATCAATACTTCATCACGATATGATCATAGTGTTCTGTTATCAATACTTCATCACGATATGATCATAGAGTTCTGTTATCAATACTTCATCACGATATGATCATAGTGTTCTGTTATCAATACTTCATCACGATATGATCATAGAGTTCTGTTATCAATACTTCATCACGATATGATCAGTGTTCTGTTATCAATACTTCATCACGATATGATCATAGAGTTCTGTTATCAATACTTCATCACGATATGATCATAGAGTTCTGTTATCAATACTTCATCACGATATGATCATAGTGTTCTGTTATCAATACTTCATCACGATATGATCATAGTGTTCTGTTATCAATACTTCATCACGATATGATCATAGTGTTCTGTTATCAATACTTCATCACGATATGATTATAGTGTTCTGTTATCAGTACTTCATCACGATATGATCATAGAGTTCTGTTATCAATACTTCATCACGATATGATCATAGTGTTCTGTTATCAATACTTCATCACGATATGATCATAGAGTTCTGTTATCAATACTTCATCACGATATGATCATAGAGTTCTGTTATCAATACTTCATCACGATATGATCATAGTGTTCTGTTATCAATACTTCATCACGATATGATCATAGAGTTCTGTTATCAATACTTCATCACGATATGATCAGTGTTCTGTTATCAATACTTCATCACGATATGATCATAGTGTTCTGTTATCAGTACTTCATCACGATATGATCATAGTGTTCTGTTATCAATACTTCATCACGATATGATTATAGTGTTCTGTTATCAATACTTCATCACGATATGATCATAGAGTTCTGTTATCAATACTTCATCACGATATGATCATAGTGTTCTGTTATCAATACTTCATCACGATATGATCATAGAGTTCTGTTATCAATACTTCATCACGATATGATCATAGTGTTCTGTTATCAATACTTCATCACGATATGATCATAGAGTTCTGTTATCAATACTTCATCACGATATGATCATAGTGTTCTGTTATCAATACTTCATCACGATATGATCATAGTGTTCTGTAATCAATACTCCAACACTTGCCTGGCTCAACTATGAGCTTCGTTCCGCTGCCGAAGAACATCTTGTTCGTGTTTGCATCCACACAGCACTACAGTCTGAACCAAATACTCAACACACTGACCCGTCACTGCACAAAACACCAGATTAAACCTTAAAGGGGGGCATTTTTAAATCTGCGTATAAGGGAATATATTTTACATGTTACAGTGTTGTGTAATATCACACCCATTGTGCAATTTCAAACCCATTTCATTATTGGTGAACCTTGAAATAAATATAGAAATATAGGCGACTTGATTACATTTCCATGGACGATCATTTGTTCAAACATCACGTGTTCTGATCGCTTACAGACGGTCCAGACGCCAAAACAAAGAGTTTGAAATGACCGTCTAGTGGAAGATAAAATCCTCTGACCAAATGGGAAAGTTTTCTGAAGATCTGTCTTCATCCCGCTCCCAGATATAACCCTCACTGGGATTGCCTTACTGGATATTTTACAGTAATATTTAGCGCTGATTCATACACTCTTATCGTGCATCACATTTAATCTGTTCTTCTTAAATATAGTTGTATGACGTTTTAAATCTCTTACTTACTTGATTCAATGAAGAGATTGGTCCCTTGACCGAAAATCAGCTTATTGCCAGCCCCAACATTCACACAGTACACTTCTCCACGACAAAAACCAGTTCACAATACATGAGGATCGCAAGTAAACCAATACAGAAATTCTTTTATCATTTAAAATAAAAGATTTGACTGTGCTTCATGTAGAAAGTGCGTTGCTCAATAATTTACTGAGTGAAAATCTAATTCACACACTTTAGTTTCAGTTATTAAACATATGTCATCATGTTTATGTGACTTACTGGTTTGAATTAGCAGCTTTGCTCCTTTCCCAAAAATGATTTTGTCTGCATTATTAGTCACACAAAGACACACTCCATGCCAAATACTGACTGTACACACCGCTTCCGTTTCATGATCTATATACACTTTAATTTCTGCATTAATAAAATAGGTTTATAAATTCATTACATGCATAATTCAAAACTGCTGTAATGATATAATTTATAAATGTTAAGTTTTCAAAGCACAGATTTAAATCATCTTTAATAACTAGGCATGTTTAAAGTGAATATAAACAGATTTATCACTAAATTAAAATGTCCTATATGACTCAATCAAAGTGTTTTCCTCTCAAACCTCCCGTTTATCAATCAACTTTATATAGTTTAAAACCTTCAACATTTACATTGCTAGCCCAATACTTCCATCAAACTCACAGAAAAACGATAAACACACAGCTCTGAAGATGAGGGAATTATTGAATTCATCAGAAAGCCAAACTTACTTGCATGGACGAAAAGTTTTGTTCCTTTACCAAAGATTATCTTCCCAAGGCTGCCAGTATTCACACATGGCTACACATCCTTACATTAACCTGTGCGTGAGAATCAATCTCTCAATCCGCACGCTGCCTAGAGGAGATTGCATTGCACATTTATACCTAGATTTGTCTGTTGAAAAACATTTGCCATGTTCTGTTACATAAAGGATGTTTTAAAAGCCATGAAGAGTGCTGCACTTGTAGGATAGCTGAAGTATAGATAAGAGTGACTGCCTTCCCTGAGCCCTGGAGGATTTATAAATGTGTTATATTGTGCAAACTGCTTATTTAGTCATTATAAGTCATACCTAACACAAGCGTTTCTAATAATGTTCAGATGAGCGCGAGCGGGGACTTACTGGATCCAACCATTAGTTTGATGCCACTTCCAAGAATAAGCTTGTCGTTCCCTCGAGTCACACAAAGGAACACACCATAACACAAACCCACAGCACTGCTAACATTAGTAAAGATCAAGCTTTTCAAATCAATTTCAACAATAAAACATGTATACTGTCTTAAGTGAGCAATGCAGGACATTTAATTAAAGTGTCATGTACAGTGAAATTGGATTTAGCCTAAAGAACAGAGACTGAATATTATATATATATTAAATATAACAGCTATGCCGTCGCTTCATGTAAATGTAACATATTTAGGTTTAAGCAATGTTTTTTATAATTGCACATTGCTATTTAGACGTAAAACACTAAATAAAGCGACCAATGTTCATTTTTAATCAGACATCTGAATTCAGTTACGTATCAAATTATTGATAACGTGTTACAGTGTGTATTCATCTTTGTTAACGGTTCATGATGAACTAATATTAAAGGGTTAGTTCAGCCAGAAATGAACTGTCTGTCATTAACTCCTCTCCCTAATGTCGCTCCACACCCGTAAGACCTCCGTTCATCTTCACACACAGTTTAAGATATTTTATATTTAGTCCGAGAGCGTATGCAAGTGTATGCACACTATACTGTCCATGTCCAGAAAGGGAATAAAAACATCATCACAGTAGTCCATATGAGACATCAGTGGGTTAATTAGAGTCTCTTGAAGCATCCAAAATACATTTGGGTCCAAAAATAACAAAAACTACGACTTTATTCAGCATTGGCTTCTCTTCCGTGTTTGTGTTCAATCCTCAAATAAAGATTCAAACGGTTATGAATCGATCAATGATTCGGATCATGTCGTGTTATTTTTGGACCCAATTGTATTTTCGATGTAATATAAAATATCTGTGTGTGAAGATGAACGGCGGTCTTACGGGTGTTGCCAAATGGATAAACTTACTATATTCCACAGTGAGCCCGATCCCCTGGCCAAAAATGAGCTGGTTAACCCCGATGGCATTCACACACACATATACCACGTCACAAAAACACAAGCTCAGCTTTATCTCGCTTTAACGACTGAGAACGTCTGATATTTGCTGTTACGTTTTCAGGAATATGTTCTGCCATTCAAACGATGTTTCTAAAGTGAAAGAAAGTCCTTCATTTTGGTCATTTTGACTAACTCTTTTAGACAAACATTACATTTGGGACTGAGATACAGTCAAACGCAGACAGAACTGGATTGTAAATAAGTTGAATCAGTATAAACGGAGAAGTGCTCATATTTAAAAACAATAAAGAATTATTACTCTCACCTGATTCTAATCTAAGTTTTGTCCCGGAGCTGAAAATGATCTTATTGATGCCCTGCTCATTCACACACCATGGCAAATATCCTTCAGTGCTTTTATGTGCAAAATACACAACATTTCAGTCATAATCTTTGCATGATCACAAGTGATGATGATATGAAAATGTTGCACTCACTACCCTTTGATTAAAAATACAAAATATCTATAATATAAAAAATGAACTATAATAATAACTTAAATGCACATTTTTCATGCTATGAAAGCAACAACAAAAGCTATTAAATATAATACTCACTGTACAGCACGATCAGATCAGTTCCCGATCCCATAAAGAGCCTGCGGGTCGAGCCGGATGAGCACAGTGCTGCGTTCACATACAGACAACCTCAGCACGGCAAACAGCGCTCCTCTCACGCAGTATTTCTGTCTCGTTTCTAGTCTAAATATCGAAAAACTCTTACATTAAGAAACATTTACTAGACATTTACTAAAGTGCAAATTATTGTCTTGTTTTGGGAAAAAGAACTCAAAATGAAGAGAGTTTTTGCTTAAAGTAAGATAAATAATCTGCCAATGGGGTGAGGAAAATAATCTTAATTCAAACAGAAAACAAGATTATCTTTCTCACCCCATTGGCAGATTATTTATCTTATTTTAAGCAAAAACTCTTTTCATTTTGAGTATTTTTTTCCCAAAACAAGACAATTACTTTTGCTTGTCTAGTAAATACTTCTTGTTTTAAGAATTTTTAGATGTTTGAATTTTTGAACATTAGATAATAGAAGGATTTGTATTATTTCTGTAATTTGACCTGATCTTTATTCACTGAGCTCTCGTGTGATATTTTAGTGCTGAACAAATGCCTTCCCTTTAGTTTAAATCCTTACCTTAGAGTCAGCGCTCCTGATTTTCCTTTAGATATTCCGGGGATATTTCTGCACGTCCTGTGTGTGTGTGTGTGTGTGTTAAACGTGACTCAAACACACTAAAGCAGAATAATGAGAGTCCCAATAGAGCTTTAGAGGAGATGGAGCTCCTCATATAGACACGGCTGTCCCACTGGCCTAGTTTCTCCAGACACAAGCGGCGTCTCTAACACTAATAACACTTCACTTTACTCCACTTGGGTTTATTAACGCATATTACAGCTGAATGCTCAGTTCAAGCTCTAAAATAATACTTCTGCTGTAATCACACTGCAAAAAACGCTCTTCTTCCTCAGTCATTCTGTCTCGTTTCCAGTCTAAATATCTAACAATTCTTAAATCAAGATGCATTTACTAGATCAGTAAAACGACATAAGATATTTTTTCTTGTTTTGTTGAAAATAAAATCTAAATGAAGTGAGTTTTTGCTTAAAACAGGCAAAATGATCTGCCAATGGGGTGAGAGAAATAATCTTATTTCTGATTGAAATCTTGTTTCTTGTTTCCGTCCCAATCAGAAATAAGATTATTTCTCTCACCCCATTGGCAGATCATTTTCCTTATTTTAAACAAAGGCTCACTTCATTTAGATTTTATTTTTAAGCAAACAAGAAAAAATATCTTATGTCGTTTGACTTCTGCCATCAGTTATATCACCTGTACCCCGAGACTGGTTTCCCACTGGAGTTAAGCAGGGCTGAGTCTGGCCAGAATCTGGATGGAGACTCCTATAGGCTTCAGCTGTTAGTGTGATGCTCATATCATCTATACAGTCAGAGATCCGTCCTTCAGTGAGATCCGTGCTTCAGTGAGATCCGTCCTTCAGTGAGATCCGTGCTTCAGTGAGATCCGTCCTTCAGATGAGATCCGTCCTTCAGATGAGATCCGTCCTTCAGTGAGATCCGTGCTTCAGTGAGATCCTTCCTTCAGTGAGATCCGTCCTTCAGATGAGATCCGTGCTTCAGTGAGATCCGTCCTTCAGATGAGATCCGTGCTTCAGTGAGATCCGTCCTTCAGATGAGATCCGTGCTTCAGTGAGATCCGTCCTTCAGATGAGATCCGTGCTTCAGTGAGATCCGTCCTTCAGATGAGATCCGTCCTTCAGATGAGACCTTAAACCCACGTCCTGACTCTCTGTGACCAACTTATATTTTGTTTGACAATTTCAGCTTTTAAAGTTTATTCAACTATTTAGCAAGTTGGAAAACTCAAACAAAATTTGTACACTGCAAAAAATGCTCTTCTTACTCACTCAGTATTTTTATCTTGTTTCTAGTCCAAACATCTAAACATTCTTAAAACAAGAACTGTCTTGTTTTGGGGAAAATAACTCAAAATGAAGAGAGTTTTTGCTTAAAATAAGATAAATAATCTGCCAATGGGGTGAGAAAAATAATCTTAATTCAAACAGAAAACAAGATTGTTACTTATCCCATCATTGGCAGATTATTTATCTTATTTTAATCAAAAACTCACTTCATTTATTTATGTTTTTTTTTTTTTTTGAGTTATTTTTTCCCAAACCAAGACAATAATTTTTACTTCTCTAGTAAATGTTTCTTAATGTAAGAATTTGTAGATATTTTGACTAGAAACAAGACAAAAATACTGAGTAAGAAAAGTTTTTTTTTTGGCAGTGTACAACTATTGACCTTAAATTGAGAAAACTTAATAATGTTCTGCTGCTGGTTGCCTTAAACTTTTGAGTTTTCTCAACTTTTTTTTTTTTTTTTTACAGTCCGACATGCTGGCCAAATTTGCCCATTGGCCTCCTAATCATCCCCACACACTGACTGGCTTCATCACTCTCCTCTCCACCATCAGCTGGTGTGTGTGTGTGCGTGTTTGTGTGTGTGTTTGTGTGCATGTGTGTGTGTGTGTGTGTGTGCGTGTGTGTGGTGGATGCTGCACAATGGAGTCCCCCTTCAATGTAAAGCGCTTTGAGTGCCTTGAAAAGCACTATATAAATGTAACAAATAATTATTATTTACTTATTTAGTAAATTAATCTTGATTTAAGAATTTTTAGATATTTGGACTGGAAACAAGAAGAACATTTTTGCAGTACTAAACCTGTGTGACTGTCTAATATCTGCAAAATGAGCATAAATCATCAATATCGGAGGTGTAGGTGTGTATGGATGAGCCTCAGGCTTTAGCTCCAGATGGGACTCAGATTATTAGCGGAGATTGCCTTTATTCTGCGAGTCCTCTTATGAGCTAAAGCTGAGATGAAATCAGGACCACACACTCACCACTGATCCCCAAACAGCTCTTGAGTTCACACACACACACACACACACACACACACACACACACACACACACACACACACACACACACACACATGTTGGTCTATGTGGTTTACAGGGACTCTCCATAGGCGT
>NC_090180.1:697500-815000 GCF_024679245.1 Pseudorasbora parva
TAGCATGAAATTCTGACTTTATAACTCACAATTCAGATTTCGACATTTTTTATAACTCGCAAATTCTGACTTTATAACATGAAATTTGACTTTATAACAAATTCTGACTTTATAATAAATTCTGACTTTATAACTCACAATTCTGACTTTATAACTCACAATTCTGACTTTATAATAAATTCTGTCTTTATAACTCACAATTCTGACTTTATAACTTGAAATTCTGACTTTATAATAAATTCTGACTTTATAACTCACAATTCTGACTTTATAACTTGAAATTCTGACTTTATAATAAATTCTGACTTTATAACTCACAATTCTGACTTTATAATAAATTCTGACTTTATAACTAGCAATTCTGACTTTTTATAGCACAAAATTCGGACTTTATAACTCACGATTCTGACTTTATAACTCGCAATTCGGACTTTATAACTCACAATTCTGACTTTATAACTCACAATTCTGACTTTATAATAAATTCTGACTTTATAACTCACAATTCTGACTTTATAACTTACAATTCTGACTTTTTATAACTTGAAATTCTGACTTTATAATAAATTCTGACTTTATAACTCACAATTCTGACTTTATAATAAATTCTGACTTTATATCTCACAATTCTGACTTTATAACTTGAAATTCTGACTTTATAATAAATTCTGACTTTATAACTCACAATTCTGACTTTATAATAAATTCTGACTTTATATCTCACAATTCTGACTTTATATCTCACAATTCTGACTTTATAATAAATTCTGACTTTATAACTAGCAATTCTGACTTTTTATAGCACAAAATTCGGACTTTATAACTCACGATTCTGACTTTATAACTCGCAATTCGGACTTTATAACTCACAATTCTGACTTTATAACTCACAATTCTGACTTTATAATAAATTCTGACTTTATAACTCACAATTCTGACTTTATAACTTACAATTCTGACTTTTTATAACTTGAAATTCTGACTTTATAATAAATTCTGACTTTATAACTCACAATTCTGACTTTATAATAAATTCTGACTTTATATCTCACAATTCTGACTTTATAACTTGAAATTCTGACTTTATAATAAATTCTGACTTTATAACTCACAATTCTGACTTTATAATAAATTCTGACTTTATATCTCACAATTCTGACTTTATATCTCACAATTCTGACTTTATAACTTACAATTCTGACTTTATAACTTACAATTCTGACTTTATAACTCACATTTCTGACTTTATAACTTACAATTCTGACTTTTTATAACTTACAATTCTGACTTTTTATAACTTGAAATTCTGACTTTATAATAAATTCTGACTTTATAACTCACAATTCTGACTTTATAACTTGAAATTCTGACTTTATATCTCACAATTCTGACTTTATAACTTGAAATTCTGACTTTATAATAAATTCTGACTTTATAACTCACAATTCTGACTTTATAATAAATTCTGACTTTATATCTTACAATTCTGACTTTATAACTTGAAATTCTGACTTTATAATAAATTCTGACTTTATAACTCACAATTCTGACTTTATAATAAATTCTGACTTTATATCTCACAATTCTGACTTTATATCTCACAATTCTGACTTTATAACTTACAATTCTGACTTTATAACTTACAATTCTGACTTTATAACTCACATTTCTGACTTTATAACTTACAATTCTGACTTTTAATAACTTACAATTCTGACTTTTTATAACTTGAAATTCTGACTTTATAATAAATTCTGACTTTATAACTCACAATTCTGACTTTATAATAAATTCTGACTTTATAACTCACAATTCTGACTTTATAATAAATTCTGACTTTATAACTTGAAATTCTGACTTTATAATAAATTCTGACTTTATAACTCACAATTCTGACTTTATAATAAATTCTGACTTTATAACTCACAATTCTGACTTTATAATAAATTCTGACTTTATAACTCACAATTCTGACTTTAAAACTCACAATTCTGACTTTTTATAGCACAAAATTCGGACTTTATAACTCACGATTCTGACTTTATAACTCGCAATTCGGACTTTATAACTCACAATTCTGACTTGATAATAAATTCTGACTTTTTAACTCACAATTCTGACTTTATAACTCACAATTCTGACTTTTTAACTTACAATTCTGACTTTATAACTCACAATTCTGACTTTATAATAAATTCTGACTTTATAACTTACAATTCTGACTGTAACTCACAATTCTGACTTTATAACTCACAATTCTGACTTTATAACTCACAATTCTGACTTTATAATAAATTCTGACTTTATAACTTACAATTCTGACTGTAACTCACAATTCTGACTTTATAACTCACAATTCTGACTTTATAATACATTCTGACTTTATAACTCACAATTCTTACTTTATAATAAATTCTGACTTTATAACTCACAATTCTTACTTTATAATAAATTCTGACTTTATAACTCACAATTCTGACTTTATAATAAATTCTGACTTCATAACTCACAATTCTGACTTTATAACTCACAATTCTGACTTTATAACTCACAATTCTGAATTTATAACACAATTCTTACTTTATAACAAATTCTGAATTTATAACTCACAATTCTGACTTTATAACAAATTCTGAATTTATAACTCACAATTCTGACTTTATAACAAATTCTGAATTTATAACTCACAATACTGACTTTATAACAAATTCTGAATTTATAACACAATTCTGACTTTATAACAAATTCTGACTTTATAACTCACAATACTGACTTTATAACAAATTCTGAATTTATAACACAATTCTGACTTTATAACACAATTCTGAATTTATAATAAATTCTGAATTTATAACTCACAATTATGACTTTATAACAAATTCTGAATTTATAACTCACAATTATGACTTTTTAACAAATTCTGAATTTATAACTCACAATTATGACTTTATAACAAATTCTGAATTTATAACTCACAATTATGACTTTATAACAAATTCTGAATTTATAACTCACAATTATGACTTTATAACAAATTCTGAATTTATAACTCACAATTATGACTTTTTAACAAATTCTGAATTTATAACTCACAATTATGACTTTATAACAAATTCTGAATTTATAACTCACAATTATGACTTTATTACTCACAATTATGACTTTATAACAAATTCTGAATTCATAACTCACAATTATGACTTTATAACTCACAATTCTGACTATATAACAAATTCTGAATTTATAACACACAATTCTGACTATATTCTGGGCCAGTGATAAACTCTTAATTTTTTAACTTTCAAACGGACATCACAAAATATTTCACAGACACCACATGATGTCCGTGAAAAAAGCTTTGCAATCATCCATCCATGCACAAAACATCAGTAGTCTTAAGAACAGATATTATTACTCTAATGCAAATGTTTTCTTCAGAGCAAAAGTCACGTCAACACGCGGCGATCACAAGCTGAACGCAACAGAAGCACAACCAACAGCAACACACACCATTCCAACATAATCCCTGGAGTTTTACACTATTTTCTACATTACACCTGTTGGTGTTAAAGTGTGTAATAGCATAGAAGATGTACTTACTTGGTGAGACAGTGAGAGTTATCGGCTTTCCAAATGTTAAAGTGTCAGTAGCTGAAAATCCACTGCTCCCGTAAGCCTTACAAAAACACTCCGGACCCTACATCTGCATTAGGACGACTAACTGAGCCCAGTTTACTACAACTAACTACCAAACTTCATGTGCTCACAAATCTACGGGTATGGGTTAGAAAGCTGCATTACAACAATAATATTGAAGTGAATTTACTTACTTCGATTGACCGTGAGAGGGATGGGATTCCCAAAAGTTAGAGGATCAGCACGTCATTCAGCCCTTCGACAAAATCCCTCAGTAATGAGTCTCCTCACATCTCCAGAAATATGCTATAAACTCCTCTGGAAACTGATGGGAAAGATCCAGGGGAAACATCCAGATTGATTTTCTTTCAAACTGTTCCATCTGCCATGTGTCCTTATGATAAACACACATCTGCTCCATTCAGAAACACACACACGTGCCTGGGACAAACGTCTTCAAAACAGAAATAACAAGACTGAGAGAATCAAACATGTCACCGCTCAGTCAGATATTGTTCTGAATCTTTTAATCCAGTTTATAAGCAGAAGTTCCTTCTAAACAGAGCTGTGAGATATTGTACAGCCCCAGGTGATGAATGAACCACTGTGGTAGTCCCGACACAATGAAAAACGCCAATACAAAAACCTGTGCTGTCTTATATAAAAGAAAGATGGAACTCTGAATCTTCTGCTGCTTCTATATCAATAGATATATTTGACTGAAGTGATGTTGAAGATCCACAGCCATGAGATGAAATGCCAAAGCTGGTGTGTAAATCTTCCTGTTTGAGATGGCAGAGCGTCTTCGGAGGAACCCCTCAGCACTTTAAACTCCGAGAGGTTTATGTGTGAGAGAGAGCGAGAGATTAATCACAGTGGTACCCCAGTCCACGATGACACAACTCGAAACTAAAACCTGTGAGGGAAACCACACACGAAACGCAATAAACTTGCACAACACATATGCCTAAGACACTCAAAAACTCTAGAAAATAATTGGTCTTACATTAGGGGATCTTGTGACAATGTAACATATACTTTACATATTACTTTATGGAGCTGTGTGTAATTACTTAATACATTAACATATTTGTAACACAGGCATTATGAAGAGTTATTAGATTACAAACCCGATTTCAAAAAAGTTGCGACACTATACATTGTGAATAAAATATGAATGCAATAATTTACAAATCTCATAAACTTATATTTTATTCACAATAGAATATAGATAACATCAAATGTTGAAAGTGAGACATTTTGAAATGTCATGCCAAATATTGGCTCATTTTGGATTTCATGAGAGTTACACATTCCAAAAAAGTTGAGACAGGGAGCAATAAGAGGCCGGAAAAGTTAAATGTACATATAAGGAACAGCTGAAGGACCAATCTGCAACTTATTAGGTCAATTGTCAACATGATTGGCTATAAAAAGAGCCTCTCAGAGTGGCAGTGTCTCTCAGAAGATGGGCAGAGGATCACCAATTCCCCCAATGCTGCAGCGGACAATAGTGGAGAAATATCAGAAAAGAGTTTCTCTGAGAATAATTTCAAAGAGTTTGAAGTTATCATCATCTCCAGTGCATAATATCATCCAAAGATTCAGAGAAGCTGGAACAATTTCTGTACGTAAGGGTCAAGGGTCAAAACCAAACAGGATGCCCGTGATCTTCAGCCCCTAGACGGCACTGCATCACATACAGGAATGCTACTCTAATGGACATCACAACATGGGCTCAAGAATACTTCCAGAAAACATTGGTGAACA
The DNA here is from genome assembly GCF_024679245.1 of Pseudorasbora parva. Taxonomy (NCBI): domain Eukaryota; kingdom Metazoa; phylum Chordata; class Actinopteri; order Cypriniformes; family Gobionidae; genus Pseudorasbora; species Pseudorasbora parva. Next base: position 702,907 of record NC_090180.1, read on the forward strand.
CAATCTACCGCGCCATTCACCGGCTAAAACTCTATAGGTCAAAAAAGAAGCCATATCTAAACATGTTCCAGAAGCGCAGGCATTTTCTCTGGGCCAAGGCTCATTTAGGAAGGATCCGGCACTGAAATGGCCAGCCTGCAGTCCAGATCTTTCACCATTAGAAAACATTTGGCACGAGGAAGATGCGACAAAGAAGACCTAAGAGAGTTGAGCAACTAGAAGCCTGTATTAGACAAGAATGGGACAACATTCCTATTCCTAAACTTGAGCAACTTGTCTCCTCAGTGCCCGGACATTTGCAGACTGATATAAAAAGAAGAGGGGATGACACACAGCGGTAAACATGGCCTTGGCCCAAATTTATGAGATGTGTTGATGCCATCAAATTTTGTCATCATTTTGACACATGCTATACCCTTTGCTAAATTTGCCAACATTTCAACTTTGTCATCATTGTGACACATGCTATACCCTTTGCTAAATTTACCATAATTTAAACTTTGGCAAATTTAGCAAAGGGTATAGCGTGTGTCAAAATGATGACAAAGTTGAAATTATGGCAAATTTAGCAAAGGGTATAGCATGTGTCAAAATGATGACATAATTTCAACTTTGTCATCATTTTGACACATGCTATACCCTTTGCTAAATTTGCCATAATTTTGACTTTTTATGCCATAATTTCAACTTTGTCATCATTTTGACACATGCTATACCCTTTGCTAAATTGGCCATATTTTCAACTTTCTCAGGATTTTGACACATGCTATACCCTTTGCTAAATTTGCCATAATTTCAACTTTGTCATCATTTTGACACACGCTATACCCTTTGCTAAAATTGCCATAATTTCAACTTTGTCATCATTTTGACACATGCCATACCCTTTGCTAAAATTGCCATAATTTCAACTTTATCATCATTTGTACACATGCTATACCCTTTGCTAAATTTGCCATCATTTCAACTTTGTCATCATTTTGACACGTTATACCCTTTGCTAAATTTGCCATAATTTCAACTTTGTCATCATTGTGACACATGCTATACCCTTTGCTAAATTTGCCATAATTTCAACTTTGTCATCATTTTGACACATGCTATACCCTTTGCTAAAATGGCCATAATTTCAACTTTGTCATCATTTTGACACATGCTATACCCTTTGCTAAATTTGCCATAATTTCAACTTTGTCATCATTTTGACACACGCTATACCCTTTGCTAAAATTGCCATAATTTCAACTTTGTCATCATTTTGACACATGCTATACCCTTTGCTAAAATTGCCATAATTTCAACTTTATCATCATTTGTACACATGCTATACCCTTTGCTAAATTTGCCATAATTTCAACTTTGTCATCGTTGTGACACATGCTATACCCTTTGCTAAATTGGCCATAATTTCAACTTTGTCATCGTTGTGACACATGCAATACCCTTTGCTAAATTGGCCATAATTTCAACTTTGTCATCGTTGTGACACATGCAATACCCTTTGCTAAATTTGCCATAATTTTGACATTTTATGCCATAATTTCCACTTTGTCATCATTTTGACACATGCTATACCCTTTGCTAAATTTGCCATAATTTCTACTTTGCCATCATTTTGACACATGCTATACCCTTTGCTAAATTGGCCATAATTTTGACATTTTATGCCATAATTTCCACTTTGTCATCATTGTGACACATGCTATACCCTTTGCTAAATTGGCCATAATTTTGACATTTTATGCCATAATTTCCACTTTGTCATCATTTTGACACATGCTTTACCCTTTGCTAAATTTGCCATAATTTTGACATTTTATGCCATAATTTCCACTTTGTCATCATTGTGACACATGCTATACCCTTTGCTAAATTGGCCATAATTTTGACATTTTATGCCATAATTTCCACTTTGTCATCATTTTGACACATGCTATACCCTTTGCTAAATTTGCCATAATTTCTACTTTGCCATCATTTTGACACATGCTATACCCTTAGCTAAATTTGCCATAATTTCAACTTTGTCATCATTTTGACATATGCTATACCCTTTGCTAAATTTGCCATAATTTCAACTTTGTCATCATTTTGACACATGCTCTACCCTTTGCTAAATTTGCCATAATTTCAACTTTGTCATCATTTTGACACATGCTATACCATTTGCTAAATTTGCCATAATTTCAACTTTGTCATCATTGTGACACATGCTATACCCTTTGCTAAATTTGCCATAATTTCAACTTTGTCATCATTTTGACACATGCTATGCCCTTTGCTAAATTGGCCATAATTTTAACATTTTATGCCATAATTTCCACTTTGTCATAATTTTTTACACATGCTATACCCTTTGCTAAATTTGCCATAATTTCAACTTTGTCATCATTGTGACACATGCTATACCCTTTGCTAAATTTGCCATAATTTCAACTTTGTCATCATTGTGACACATGCTATACCCTTTGCTAAATTTGCCATAATTTCAACTTTGTCATCATTTTGACACATGCTATACCCTTTGCTAAATTTGCCATAATTTCAACTTTGTCATCATTTTGACACATGCTATACCCTTTGCTAAATTTGCCATAATTTCAACTTTGTCATCATTTTGACACATGCTCTACCCTTTGCTAAATTTGCCATATTTTCAACTTTGTCATCATTTTGACACATGCTATACCATTTGCTAAATTTGCCATAATTTCAACTTTGTCATCATTTTGACACATGTTATACCCTTTGCTAAATTTGCCATAATTTCAACTTTGTCATCATTGTGACACATGCTATACCCTTTGCTAAATTTGCCATAATTTCAACTTTGTCATCATTTTGACACATGCTATGCCCTTTGCTAAATTGGCCATAATTATGACATTTTATGCCATAATTTCCACTTTGTCATCATTTTTTACACATGCTATACCCTTTGCTAAATTTGCCATAATTTCAACTTTGTCATCATTTTGACACATGCTATACCCTTTGCTAAATTTGACATAATTTTAACTTTGTCATTATTTTGACACATGCTATACCCTTTGCTAAATTTGCCATAGTTTCCACTTTGTCATCATTTTTTACACATGCTATACCCTTTGCTAAATTGGCCATAATTTCAACTTTGTCATCATTTTGACACATGCTATACCCTTTGCTAAATTTGCCATAATTTCAACTTTGTCACCATTGTGACACATGCTATACCCTTTGCTAAATTTGCCATAATTTCCACTTTGTCATCATTTTTTACACATGCTATACCCTTTGCTAAATTGGCCATAATTTCAACTTTGTCATCATTTTGACACATGCTATACCCTTTGCTAAATTTGCCATAATTTCAACTTTGTCACCATTTTGACACATGCTATGCCCTTTGCTAAATTGGCCATAATTTCAACTTTGTCACCATTGTGACACATGCTATACCCTTTGCTAAATTTGCCATAATTTCCACTTTGTCATCATTTTTTACACATGCTATACCCTTTGCTAAATTGGCCATAATTTCAACTTTGTCATCATTTTGACACATGCTATACCCTTTGCTAAATTTGCCATAATTTCAACTTTGTCACCATTTTGACACATGCTATGCCCTTTGCTAAATTTGCCATAATTTCAACTTTGTCATCATTGTGACACATGCTATACCCTTTGCTAAATTTGCCATAATTTCAACTTTGTCATCATTTTGACACATGCTATGCCCTTTGCTAAATTGGCCATAATTTTGACATTTTATGCCATAATTTCCACTTTGTCATCATTTTTTACACATGCTATACCCTTTGCTAAATTTGCCATAATTTCAACTTTGTCATCATTTTGACACATGCCATACCCTTTGCTAAAATTGCCATAATTTCAACTTTATCATCATTTGTACACATGCTATACCCTTTGCTAAATTTGCCATCATTTCAACTTTGTCATCATTTTGACATGTTATACCCTTTGCTAAATTTGCCATAATTTCAACTTTGTCATCATTGTGACACATGCTATACCCTTTGCTAAATTTGCCATAATTTCAACTTTGTCATCATTTTGACACATAATATACCCTTTGCTAAATTGGCCATAATTTCAACTTTGTCATCATTTTGACACATGCTATACCCTTTGCTAAATTTGCCATAATTTCAACTTTGTCATCATTTTGACACACGCTATACCCTTTGCTAAAATTGCCATAATTTCAACTTTGTCATCATTTTGACACATGCTATACCCTTTGCTAAAATTGCCATAATTTCAACTTTATCATCATTTGTACACATGCTATACCCTTTGCTAAATTTGCCATAATTTCAACTTTGTCATCGTTGTGACACATGCTATACCCTTTGCTAAATTGGCCATAATTTCAACTTTGTCATCGTTGTGACACATGCAATACCCTTTGCTAAATTTGCCATAATTTTGACATTTTATGCCATAATTTCCACTTTGTCATCATTTTGACACATGCTATACCCTTTGCTAAATTTGCCATAATTTTGACATTTTATGCCATAATTTCCACTTTGTCATCATTTTGACACATGCTTTACCCTTTGCTAAATTTGCCATAATTTTGACATTTTATGCCATAATTTCCACTTTGTCATCATTGTGACACATGCTATACCCTTTGCTAAATTGGCCATAATTTTGACATTTTATGCCATAATTTCCACTTTGTCATCATTTTGACACGCTATACCCTTTGCTAAATTTGCCATAATTTCTACTTTGCCATCATTTTGACACATGCTATACCCTTTGCTAAATTTGCCATAATTTCAACTTTGTCATCATTTTGACATATGCTATACCCTTTGCTAAATTTGCCATAATTTCAACTTTGTCATCATTTTGACTCATGCTCTACCCTTTGCTAAATTTGCCATAATTTCAACTTTGTCATCATTTTGACACATGCTATACCATTTGCTAAATTTGCCATAATTTCAACTTTGTCATCATTGTGACACATGCTATACCCTTTGCTAAATATGCCATAATTTCAACTTTGTCATCATTTTGACACATGCTATGCCCTTTGCTAAATTGGCCATAATTATGACATTTTATGCCATAATTTCCACTTTGTCATCATTTTTTACACATGCTATACCCTTTGCTAAATTTGCCATAATTTCAACTTTGTCATCATTTTGACACATGCTATACCCTTTGCTAAATTTGACATAATTTTAACTTTGTCATTATTTTGACACATGCTATACCCTTTGCTAAATTTGCCATAGTTTCCACTTTGTCATCATTTTTTACACATGCTATACCCTTTGCTAAATTGGCCATAATTTCAACTTTGTCATCATTTTGACACATGCTATACCCTTTGCTAAATTTGCCATAATTTCAACTTTGTCACCATTGTGACACATGCTATACCCTTTGCTAAATTTGCCATAATTTCCACTTTGTCATCATTTTTTACACATGCTATACCCTTTGCTAAATTGGCCATAATTTCAACTTTGTCATCATTTTGACACATGCTATACCCTTTGCTAAATTTGCCATAATTTCAACTTTGTCACCATTTTGACACATGCTATGCCCTTTGCTAAATTGGCCATAATTTCAACTTTGTCACCATTGTGACACATGCTATACCCTTTGCTAAATTTGCCATAATTTCCACTTTGTCATCATTTTTTACACATGCTATACCCTTTGCTAAATTGGCCATAATTTCAACTTTGTCATCATTTTGACACATGCTATACCCTTTGCTAAATTTGCCATAATTTCAACTTTGTCACCATTTTGACACATGCTATGCCCTTTGCTAAATTTGCCATAATTTCAACTTTGTCATCATTGTGACACATGCTATACCCTTTGCTAAATTTGCCATAATTTCAACTTTGTCATCATTTTGACACATGCTATGCCCTTTGCTAAATTGGCCATAATTTTGACATTTTATGCCATAATTTCCACTTTGTCATCATTTTTTACACATGCTATACCCTTTGCTAAATTTGCCATAATTTCAACTTTGTCATCATTTTGACACATGCCATACCCTTTGCTAAAATTGCCATAATTTCAACTTTATCATCATTTGTACACATGCTATACCCTTTGCTAAATTTGCCATCATTTCAACTTTGTCATCATTTTGACACGTTATACCCTTTGCTAAATTTGCCATAATTTCAACTTTGTCATCATTGTGACACATGCTATACCCTTTGCTAAATTTGCCATAATTTCAACTTTGTCATCATTTTGACACATAATATACCCTTTGCTAAATTGGCCATAATTTCAACTTTGTCATCATTTTGACACATGCTATACCCTTTGCTAAATTTGCCATAATTTCAACTTTGTCATCATTTTGACACACGCTATACCCTTTGCTAAAATTGCCATAATTTCAACTTTGTCATCATTTTGACACATGCTATACCCTTTGCTAAAATTGCCATAATTTCAACTTTATCATCATTTGTACACATGCTATACCCTTTGCTAAATTTGCCATAATTTCAACTTTGTCATCGTTGTGACACATGCTATACCCTTTGCTAAATTGGCCATAATTTCAACTTTGTCATCGTTGTGACACATGCAATACCCTTTGCTAAATTTGCCATAATTTTGACATTTTATGCCATAATTTCCACTTTGTCATCATTTTGACACATGCTATACTCTTTGCTAAATTTGCCATAATTTTGACATTTTATGCCATAATTTCCACTTTGTCATCATTTTGACACATGCTTTACCCTTTGCTAAATTTGCCATAATTTTGACATTTTATGCCATAATTTCCACTTTGTCATCATTGTGACACATGCTATACCCTTTGCTAAATTGGCCATAATTTTGACATTTTATGCCATAATTTCCACTTTGTCATCATTTTGACACGCTATACCCTTTGCTAAATTTGCCATAATTTCTACTTTGCCATCATTTTGACACATGCTATACCCTTTGCTAAATTTGCCATAATTTCAACTTTGTCATCATTTTGACATATGCTATACCCTTTGCTAAATTTGCCATAATTTCAACTTTGTCATCATTTTGACTCATGCTCTACCCTTTGCTAAATTTGCCATAATTTCAACTTTGTCATCATTTTGACACATGCTATACCATTTGCTAAATTTGCCATAATTTCAACTTTGTCATCATTGTGACACATGCTATACCCTTTGCTAAATTTGCCATAATTTCAACTTTGTCATCATTGTGACACATGCTATACCCTTTGCTAAATTGGCCATAATTTCAACTTTGTCATCATTTTGACACATGCTATACCATTTGCTAAATTTGCCATAATTTCAACTTTGTCATCATTTTGACACATGCTATGCCCTTTGCTAAATTGGCCATAATTTCAACTTTGTCATCATTTTGACACATGCTATACCATTTGCTAAATTGGCCATAATTTCAACTTTGTCATCATTTTGACACATGCTATACCATTTGCTAAATTTGCCATAATTTCAACTTTGTCATCATTGTGACACATGCTATACCCTTTGCTAAAATGGCCATAATTTCAACTTTGTCATCATTTTGACACATGCTATACCATTTGCTAAATTTGCCATAATTTCAACTTTGTCATCATTTTGACACATGCTATGCCCTTTGCTAAATTGGCCATAATTTTGACATTTTATGCCATAATTTCCACTTTGTCATCATTTTTTACACATGCTATACCCTTTGCTAAATTTGCCATAATTTCAACTTTGTCATCATTGTGACACATGCTATACCCTTTGCTAAATTTGACATAATTTCAACTTTGTCATCATTTTGACACATGCTATACCCTTTGCTAAATGTGCCATAATTTCTACTTTGTCATCATTTTGACACATGCTATACCCTTTGCTAAATTTGCCATAATTTCAACTTTGTCATCATTTTGACACATGCTATACCCTTTGCTAAATTTGCCATAATTTCAACTTTGTCATCATTTTGACACGCTATACCCTTTGCTAAATGTGCAATAATTTCAACTTTGTCATCATTGTGACACATGCTATACCCTTTGCTAAATTTGACATAATTTCAACTTTGTCATCATTTTGACACATGCTATACCCTTTGCTAAATTTGCCATAATTTCAACTTTGTCATCATTTTGACACATGCTATACCCTTTGCTAAATTTGCCATAATTTCAACTTTGTCATCATTTTGACACATGCTATACCCTTTGCTAAATTTGCCATAATTTCAACTTTGTCATCATTTTGACACATGCTATGCCCTTTGCTAAATTGGCCATAATTATGACATTTTATGCCATAATTTCCACTTTGTCATCATTTTTTACACATGCTATACCCTTTGCTAAATTTGCCATAGTTTCCACTTTGTCATCATTTTTTACACATGCTATACCCTTTGCTAAATTGGCCATAATTTCAACTTTGTCATCATTTTGACACATGCTATACCCTTTGCTAAATTTGCCATAATTTCAACTTTGTCACCATTGTGACACATGCTATACCCTTTGCTAAATTTGCCATAATTTCCACTTTGTCATCATTTTTTACACATGCTATACCCTTTGCTAAATTGGCCATAATTTCAACTTTGTCATCATTTTGACACATGCTATACCCTTTGCTAAATTTGCCATAATTTCAACTTTGTCACCATTTTGACACATGCTATGCCCTTTGCTAAATTGGCCATAATTTCAACTTTGTCACCATTGTGACACATGCTATACCCTTTGCTAAATTTGCCATAATTTCCACTTTGTCATCATTTTTTACACATGCTATACCCTTTGCTAAATTGGCCATAATTTCAACTTTGTCATCATTTTGACACATGCTATACCCTTTGCTAAATTTGCCATAATTTCAACTTTGTCACCATTTTGACACATGCTATGCCCTTTGCTAAATTTGCCATAATTTCAACTTTGTCATCATTGTGACACATGCTATACCCTTTGCTAAATTTGCCATAATTTCAACTTTGTCATCATTTTGACACATGCTATGCCCTTTGCTAAATTGGCCATAATTTTGACATTTTATGCCATAATTTCCACTTTGTCATCATTTTTTACACATGCTATACCCTTTGCTAAATTTGCCATAATTTCAACTTTGTCATCATTGTGACACATGCTATACCCTTTGCTAAATTTGACATAATTTCAACTTTGTCATCATTTTGACACATGCTATACCCTTTGCTAAATGTGCCATAATTTCAACTTTGTCATCATTTTGACACATGCTATACCCTTTGCTAAATTTGCCATAATTTCAACTTTGTCATCATTTTGACACATGCTATACCCTTTGCTAAATTTGCCATAATTTCAACTTTGTCATCATTTTGACACGCTATACCCTTTGCTAAATGTGCCATAATTTCAACTTTGTCATCATTTTGACACATGCTATACCCTTTGCTAAATTTGCCATAATTTCAACTTTGTCATCATTTTGACACGCTATACCCTTTGCTAAATGTGCCATAATTTCAACTTTGTCATCATTGTGACACATGCTATACCCTTTGCTAAATGTGCCATAATTTCATCTTTGTCATCATTTTGACACATGCTATACCCTTTGCTAAATTTGCCATAATTTCCACTTTGTCATCATTTTGACACATGCTATACCCTTTGCTAAATTTGACATAATTTCAACTTTGTCATCATTTTGACACATGCTATACCCTTTGCTAAATTTGCCATAATTTCAACTTTGTCATCATTTTGACACATGCTATACCCTTTGCTAAATTTGCCATAATTTCAACTTTGTCATCATTTTGACACATGCTATACCCTTTGCTAAATTTGCCATAATTTCAACTTTGTCATCATTTTGACACATGCTCTACCCTTTGCTAAATTTGCCATAATTTCAACTTTGTCATCATTTTGACACATGCTATACCATTTGCTAAATTTGCCATAATTTCAACTTTGTCATCATTTTGACACATGTTATACCCTTTGCTAAATTTGCCATAATTTCAACTTTGTCATCATTGTGACACATGCTATACCCTTTGCTAAATTTGCCATAATTTCAACTTTGTCATCATTTTGACACATGCTATGCCCTTTGCTAAATTGGCCATAATTATGACATTTTATGCCATAATTTCCACTTTGTCATCATATTTTACACATGCTATACCCTTTGCTAAATTTGCCATAATTTCAACTTTGTCATCATTTTGAAAAATGCTATACCCTTTGCTAAATTTGACATAATTATAACTTTGTCATTATTTTGACACATGCTATACCCTTTGCTAAATTTGCCATAATTTCCACTTTCTCATCATTTTTTACACATGCTATACCCTTTGCTAAATTGGCCATAATTTCAACTTTGTCATCATTTTGACACATGCTATACCCTTTGCTAAATTTGCCATAATTTCAACTTTGTCACCATTGTGACACATGCTATACCCTTTGCTAAATTTGCCATAATTTCCACTTTGTCATCATTTTTTACACATGCTATACCCTTTGCTAAATTGGCCATAATTTCAACTTTGTCATCATTTTGACACATGCTATACCCTTTGCTAAATTTGCCATAATTTCAACTTTGTCACCATTTTGATACATGCTATGCCCTTTGCTAAATTGGCCATAATTTCAACTTTGTCATCATTGTGACACATGCTATACCTAGGCATGTGCCGATATCAATTTTTCATGCTGCGATTAATTGATGAAGTTTTATCACGATATACGATATTATCACGATATTTAAATAAGTTGCAAAAAAAAGTGTTGCCATAGCATAACAGCTTTAAGAACTATTTTTGTAAGAACAAAAATAACTGAATGTTTAAATACAATAATGCACCAAAAATATATACAGCTCTGGAAAAAAATTAAGAGACCACTTAACATTGAGAAACAATGAGAAATTAATGTTACGTCTCTTGATTTTTTTCAGAGCTGTAAAAGTACAATTTTCAAACAGATTAAAGTGCAAAAGAATTAGGCTATAAAGAACAACAGGTAGGCTTACAAATTACAATAAGGTCTCATTAGTTTATGCATTCACTAAGATTGAGCAATAGCTACATTTGGTACAGGAAGTATAATGTTTTTGTTAATGTTAGTTAAGAAATACCGATCATTATTAGTTTTATCTTAGGTCCATTAAAAGTTATTTTGATTTTGATTTTAATGTTATTAAAAAGTAACTAAGAAATTAACATAGAATGATTAATTCTTTATAAGTATTTTTCATTGTCAGTTTGGTAATAATGAATTAACATGTTCACTAATGAAGTCGTATCTCAAAGTTATACTGAACAATAACAAATAATTAGAACAGTTCTAATTATTAGGGTTGTAGTCCAGATTAAAACATAAAAATGTTTAAATTTGAAAATAAATAGCCTATTAAGTCTTTAAGTATTAAGTATTTGGTGCTGTGATGAACAACATTGAGATTACAAAAACGAATGGCTGTTTTAAAAACTACACGGCAGGGGCGGCAGTGGCTCAGTGGTTCATGTAAGTTGTCTACAAACCAGAAGGTTGGTGGTTCAATCCCCGGTTCCACTTGACCAAGTGTCGAAGTGTCCATGAGCAAGACACCTAACCCCAGCTGCTCCCGACGAGCTGGATGGCGCCTTACATGGCTGACATCGCCGTCGGTGTATGAATGGGTGAATGTGAGGCAAAAATGTAAAGCGCTTTGGATAAAAGCGCTATATAAATGCAGTCCATTTATCATTTACACGCGTTTTTTTGTTTGTTTGCTGGTTTCCGGGGTAACCGGCTTCATTCTGCAGTTCATCAGCGCCCTCTGCTGTCACTGAGCGGCACTTCAGCAGCGCGTCTCCTTCACTGGTTCAGTCATGTGCAAACGCACGTTGGGCTTGTTTATATCTGAGCGCGTGTCCCTTTGACGCAGAATACAGCGGTGTTGAGCATTTATACGGTTGATGGGCAAAGTATTCTTGAGTGCATTATAAAAAAAATATAAATTGTTAATAAATTATTATTTACGATATTTTAAAGTGCCCACGATAACAATATCGTGCATATTCATTATCGTGATAAATCGCATTATCGAAAATCGGCACATGTCTAGCTATACCCTTTGCTAAATTTGCCATAATTTCAACTTTGTCATCATTTTGACACATGCTATACCCTTTGCTAAATTTGCCATAATTTCAACTTTGTCATCATTGTGACACATGCTATACCCTTTGCTAAATTGGCCATAATTTCAACTTTGTCATCATTGTGACACATGCTATACCCTATGCTAAATTTGCCATAATTTCAACTTTGTCATCATTTTGACACATGCTAAACCTTTTGCTAAATTTGCCACAATTTCAACTTTGTCATCATTGTGACACATGCTATACCCTATGCTAAATTGGCCATCATTTTGACATTTTATGCCATAATTTCCACTTTGTCATCATTTTGACACATGCTATACCCTTTGCTAAATTTGCCATAATTTCAACTTTGTCCTCATTTTGACACATGCTATAGCCTTTGCTAAATTGGCCATAATTTCAACTTTGTCATCGTTGTGACACATGCAATACCCTTTGCTAAATTGGCCATCATTTTGACATTTTATGCCATAATTTCCACTTTGTCATCATTTTGACACATGCTATACCCTTTGCTAAATTTGCCATAATTTCAACTTTGTCCTCATTTTGACACATGCTATAGCCTTTGCTAAATTGGCCATAATTTCAACTTTGTCATCGTTGTGACACATGCAATACCCTTTGCTAAATTTGCCATAATTTTGACATTTTTTGCCATAATTTCCACTTTGTCATCATTTTGACACATGCTAAACCTTTTGCTAAATTTACTACAATTTCAACTTTGTCATCATTGTAACACATGCTATACCCTTTGCTAAATTGGCCATCATTTTGACACGTTATACCCTTTGCTAAATTTGCCATAATTTCAACTTTGTCATCAGTGACACATGCTATACCCTTTGCTAAATTTGCCATAATTTCAACTTTGTCATCATTTTGACACATAATATACCCTTTGCTAAATTTGCCATAATTTCAACTTTGTCATCATTTTGACACATGCTATACCCCTTGCTAAATTTCCCATAATTTTGACTTTTTATGCCATAATTTCAACTTCGTCATCATTGTGACACGCTTTACCCTTTGCTAAATTTGCCATAATTTCAACTTTTTCCTAATTTTTACACATGCTATACCCTTTGCTAAATTGGCCATAATTTCAACTTTGTCATCGTTGTGACACATGCAATACCCTTTGCTAAATTTGCCATAATTTTGACATTTTATGCCATAATTTCCACTTTGTCATCATTTTGACACATGCTATACCCTTTGCTAAATTGGCCATAATTTTGACATTTTATGCCATAATTTCCACTTTGTCATCATTGTGACACATGCTATACCCTTTGCTAAATTGGCCATAATTTTGACATTTTATGCCATAATTTCCACTTTGTCATCATTGTGACACATGCTATACCCTTTGCTAAATTGGCCATAATTTTGACATTTTATGCCATAATTTCAACTTTGTCATCATTTTGACACATGCTATACCCTTTGCTAAATTTGCCATAATTTCAACTTTGTCATCATTTTGACACATGCTCTACCCTTTGCTAAATTTGCCATAATTTCATCTTTGTCATCATTTTGACACATGCTATACCATTTGCTAAATTTGCCATAATTTCAACTTTGTCATCATTTTGACACATGCTATACCCTTTGCTAAATTTGCCATAATTTCAACTTTGTCATCATTGTGACACATGCTATACCCTTTGCTAAATTTGACATAATTTCAACTTTGTCATCATTTTGACACATGCTATACCCTTTGCTAAATTTGACATAATTTCAACTTTGTAATCATTTTGACACATGCTATACCCTTTGCTAAATTGGCCATAATTTCAACTTTGTCATCATTTTGACACATGCTATACCCTTTGCTAAATTTGCCATAATTTCAACTTTGTCATCATTTTGAAACATGCTATGCCCTTTGCTAAATTTGCCATAATTTCAACTTTGTCATCATTGTGACACATGCTATACCCTTTGCTAAATTTGCCATAATTTCAACTTTGTCATCATTTTGACACATGCTATACCCTTTGCTAAATTGGCCATAATTTCAACTTTGTCATCATTTTGACACATGCTAAACCTTTTGCTAAATTTGCCACAATTTCAACTTTGTCATCATTTTGACACACTTTAACCTTTGCTAAATTTGCCATCATTTTGATATTGTATGCCATAATTTCCACTTTGTCATCATTTTGACACATGCTATACCCTTTGCTACATTTGCCATAATTTCAACTTTGTCCTCATTTTGACACATGCTATACCCTTTGCTAAATTGGCCATAATTTCAACTTTGTCATCGTTGTGACACATGCAATACCCTTTGCTAAATTTGCCATAATTTTGACATTTTTTGCCATAATTTCCACTTTGTCATCATTTTGACACATGCTAAACCTTTTGCTAAATTTACTACAATTTCAACTTTGTCATCATTGTGACACATGCTATTCCCTTTGCTAAATTGGCCATCATTTTTACTTTTTATGCCATAATTTCCACTTTGTCATCATTTTGACATGCTTTACCCTTTGCTAAATTTGCCATAATTTTGACATTTTATGCCATAATTTCCACTTTGTCATCATTTTGACACATGCTATACCCTTTGCTAAATGTGCCATAATTTCCACTTTGTCATCATTTTGACACATGCTATACCCTTTGCTAAATGTGCCATAATTTCCACTTTGTCATCATTTTGACACATGCTATACCCTTTGCTAAATGTGCCATAATTTTAACTTTGTTATCATTTTGACACATGCTATACCCTTTGCTAAATTGGCCATAATTTCAACTTTGTCATCATTTTGACACATGCTCTACCCTTTGCTAAATTGGCCATAATTTCAACTTTGTCATCATTGTGACACATGCTATACCCTTTGCTAAATTTGCCACAATTTTGACATTTTATGCAATAATTTCCACTTTGTCATCATTTTGACACATGCTATACCCTTTGCTAAACTGGCCATAATTTCAACTTTGTCATCATTGTGACACATGCTATACCCTTTGCTAAATTTGCCATAATTTTGACATTTTATGCCATAATTTACACTTTGTCATCATTTTGACACATGCTATACCCTTTGCTAAATTGGCCATAATTTCAACTTTGTCATCATTTTGACACATGCTATACCCTTTGCTAAATTGGCCATAATTTCAACTTTGTCATCATTTTGACAAATGCTATACCCTTTGCTAAATTGGCCATAATTTCAACTTTGTCATCATTTTGACACATGCTATACCCTTTGCTAAATTGGCCATATTTTCAACTTTGTCATCATTGTGACACATGCTATACCCTTTGCTAAATTGGCCATAATTTCAACTTTGTCATCATTTTGACACATGCTCTACCCTTTGCTAAATTGGCCATAATTTCAACTTTGTCATCATTGTGACACATGCTATACCCTTTGCTAAATTTGCCACAATTTTGACATTTTATGCCATAATTTCCACTTTGTCATCATTTTGACACATGCTATACCCTTTGCTAAATTGGCCATAATTTCAACTTTGTCATCATTTTGACACATGCTATACCCTTTGCTAAATTTGCCATAATTTTGACATTTTATGCCATAATTTCCACTTTGTCATCATTTTGACACAAGCTATACCCTTTGCTAAACTGGCCATAATTTCAACTTTGTCATCATTGTGACACATGCTATACCCTTTGCTAAATTTGCCATAATTTTGACATTTTATGCCATAATTTCCACTTTGTCATCATTTTGACACATGCTCTACCCTTTGCTAAACTGGCCATAATTTCAACTTTGTCATCATTGTGACACATGCTATACCCTTTGCTAAATTTGCCATAATTTTGACATTTTATGCCATAATTTACACTTTGTCATCATTTTGACACATGCTATACCCTTTGCTAAATTGGCCATAATTTCAACTTTGTCATCATTTTGACACATGCTATACCCTTTGCTAAATTGGCCATAATTTCAACTTTGTCATCATTTTGACACATGCTATACCCTTTGCTAAATTGGCCATAATTTCAACTTTGTCATAATTTTGACACATGCTATACCCTTTGCTAAATTGGCCAAAATTTCAACTTTGTCATCATTTTCACACATGCTGTACCCTTTGCTAAATTGGCCATAATTTCAACTTTATCATCACTTTGACACATGCTATACCCTTTGCTAAATTTGCCATAATTTTGACTTTGTCATCATTTTGACACATGCTATACCCTTTGCTAAATTTGCCATAAATTAAACTTTGTCATCATTTTGACACATGCTCTACCCTTTGCTAAATTGGCCATAATTTCAACTTTATCATCATTTTGACACATGCTATACCCTTTGCTAAATTGGCCATAATTTCAACTTTGTCATCATTTTGACACATGCTATACCCTTTGCTAAATTTGCCATAAATTAAACTTTGTCATCATTTTGACACATGCTATACCCTTTGCTAAATTTGCCATAATTTCGACTTTGTCATCATTTTGACACATGCTATACCCTTTGCTAAATTGGCAATAATTTCAACTTTGTCATCATTTTGACACATGCTATACCCTTTGCTAAATTGGCCATAATTTCAACTTTGTCATCATTTTGACACATGCTATACCCTTTGCTAAATTTGCCATATTTTCAACTTTTTCATCATTTTGACACATGCTATACCCTTTGCTAAATTGGCCATCATTTTGACTTTGTCATCTTTTTGACACATGCTATACCCTTTGCTAAATTTGCCATAATTTCGACTTTGTCATCATTTTGACACATGCTATACCCTTTGCTAAATTTGCCATAATTTTGACTTTTTATTCCATAATTTCAACTTTGTCATCATTTTGACACATGCTATACCCTTTGCTAAATTTGCCATAATTTCAATTTTTTCATCATTTTGACATATGCTATACCCTTTGCTAAATTGGCCATCATTTTGACTTTGTCATCTTTTTAACACATGCTATACCCTTTGCTAAATTTGCCATAATTTCGACTTTGTCATCATTTTGACACATGCTATACCCTTTGCTAAATTTGCCATAATTTTGACTTTTTATTCCATAATTTCAACTTTGTCATCATTTTGACACATGCTATACCCTTTGCTAAATTTGCCATAATTTCAACTTTGTCATCATTTTGACACATGCTATACCCTTTGCTAAATTGGCCATAATTTCAACTTTGTCATCATTTTGACACATGCTATACCCTTTGCTAAATTGGCCATAATTTCAACTTTGTCATCATTGTGACACATGCTTTACCCTTTGCTAAATTGGCCATAATTTCAACTTTGTCATCATTTTGACACATGCTATACCCTTTGCTAAATTGGCCATAATTTCAACTTTGTCATCATTTTGACACATGCTATACCCTTTGCTAAATTTGCCATAATTTTGACTTTTTATGCCATATTTTCAACTTTGTCATCATTTTGACACATGCTATACCCTTTACTAAATTTGCCATAATTTCATCTTTGTCATCATTTTGACACATGCTATACCCTTTGCTAAATTTCCCATAATTTCAACTTTGTCATCATTTTACACATGCTATACCCTTTGCTAAATTTGCCATAATTTCCACTTTGTCATCATTGTGACACATGCTATACCCTTTGCTAAATTTGCCATAATTTCAACTTTGTCATCATTTTGACACATGCTATACCCTTTGCTAAATGTGCCATCATTTCAACTTTGTCATCATTTTGACACATGCTATACCCTTTGCTAAATTGGCCATAATTTCAACTTTGTCATCATTTTGACACATGCTATACCCTTTGCTTAAATTGCCATAATTTCAACTTTGTCATCATTTTGACACGTGCTATACCCTTTGCTAAATTGGCCATAATTTCAACTTTGTCATCATTTTGACACATGCTATACCCTTTGCTAAATTGGCCATAATTTCAACTTTGTCATCATTTTGACACGTGCTATACCCTTTGCTAAATTGGCCATAATTTCAACTTTGTCATCATTTTGACACATGCTATACCCTTTGCTAAATTGGCAATAATTTCAACTTTGTCATCATTTTGATACATGCTATACCCTTTGCTAAATTGGCCATAATTTCAACTTTGTCATCATTGTGACACATGCTATACCCTTTGCTAAATTTGCCATAATTTCAACTTTGTCATCATTTTGACACATGCTATACCCTTTGCTAAATGTGCCATCATTTCAACTTTGTCATCATTTTGACACATGCTATACCCTTTGCTAAATTGGCCATAATTTCAACTTTGTCATAATTTTGACACATGCTATACCCTTTGCTAAAATTGCCATAATTTCAACTTTGTCATCATTTTGACACATGCTATACCCTTTGCTAAAATTGCCATAATTTCAACTTTGTCATTAGTTTGACACATGCTATACCCTTTGCTAAATTTCCCATAATTTCAAATTTGTCATCATTTTGACACATGCTATACCCTTTGCTAAATTTGCCATAGTTTCAACTTTGTCATCATTTTGACACATGCTATACCCTTTGCTAAATTTGACATAATTTCCACTTTGTCATCATTTTGACACATGCTATACCCTTTGCTAAAATTGCCATAATTTCAACTTTGTCATCATTTTGACACATGCTATACCCTTTGCTAAATTTACCATAATTTTGACATTTTATACCATAATTTCCACTTTGTCATCATTTTGACACATGCTATACCCTTTGCTAAATTTGCCATAATTTCAACTTTGTCATCATTTTGACACATGCTATACCCTTTGCTAAATTGGCCATAATTTCAACTTTGTCATCATTTTGACACATGCTTTACCCTTTGCTAAATTTGCCATAATTTCAACTTTTTCATCATTTTGACACATGCTATACCCTTTGCTAAATTTGCCATCATTTCAACTTTGTCATCATTTTGACACATGCTATACCCTTTGCTAAATTGGCCATAATTTCAACTTTGTCATCAGTTTGACACATGCTATACCCTTTGCTTAAATTGCCATAATTTCAACTTTGTCATCATTTTGACACGTGCTATACCCTTTGCTAAATTGGCCATAATTTCAACTTTGTCATCATTTTGACACATGCTATACCCTTTGCTAAATTGGCCATAATTTCAACTTTGTCATCATTTTGACACGTGCTATACCCTTTGCTAAATTGGCCATAATTTCAACTTTGTCATCATTTTGACACATGCTATACCCTTTGCTAAATTGGCAATAATTTCAACTTTGTCATCATTTTGATACATGCTATACCCTTTGCTAAATTGGCCATAATTTCAACTTTGTCATCATTGTGACACATGCTATACCCTTTGCTAAATTTGCCATAATTTCAACTTTGTCATCATTTTGACACATGCTATACCCTTTGCTAAATGTGCCATCATTTCAACTTTGTCATCATTTTGACACATGCTATACCCTTTGCTAAATTGGCCATAATTTCAACTTTGTCATAATTTTGACACATGCTATACCCTTTGCTAAAATTGCCATAATTTCAACTTTGTCATCATTTTGACACATGCTATACCCTTTGCTAAAATTGCCATAATTTCAACTTTGTCATTAGTTTGACACATGCTATACCCTTTGCTAAATTTCCCATAATTTCAAATTTGTCATCATTTTGACACATGCTATACCCTTTGCTAAATTTGCCATAGTTTCAACTTTGTCATCATTTTGACACATGCTATACCCTTTGCTAAATTTGACATAATTTCCACTTTGTCATCATTTTGACACATGCTATACCCTTTGCTAAAATTGCCATAATTTCAACTTTGTCATCATTTTGACACATGCTATACCCTTTGCTAAATTTACCATAATTTTGACATTTTATACCATAATTTCCACTTTGTCATCATTTTGACACATGCTATACCCTTTGCTAAATTTGCCATAATTTCAACTTTGTCATCATTTTGACACATGCTATACCCTTTGCTAAATTGGCCATAATTTCAACTTTGTCATCATTTTGACACATGCTTTACCCTTTGCTAAATTTGCCATAATTTCAACTTTTTCATCATTTTGACACATGCTATACCCTTTGCTAAATTTGCCATCATTTCAACTTTGTCATCATTTTGACACATGCTATACCCTTTGCTAAATTTGCCATAATTTCGACTTTGTCATCATTTTGACATATGCTATACCCTTTGCTAAATTTGCCATAATTTTGACTTTTTATTCCATAATTTCAACTTTGTCATCATTTTGACACATGCTATACCCTTTGCTAAATTTCCCATAATTTCAACTTTGTCATCATTTTGACACATGCTATACCCTTTGCTAAATTTCCCATAATTTCAACTTTGTCATCATTTTGACACATGCTATACCCTTTGCTAAATTTGCCATAATTTCCACTTTGTCATCATTGTGACACATGTTATACCCTTTGCTAAATTTGCCATAATTTCAACTTTGTCATCATTTTGACACATGCTATACCCTTTGCTAAATGTGCCATCATTTCAACTTAGTCATCATTTTGACACATGCTATACCCTTTGCTAAATTGGCCATAATTTCAACTTTGTCATAATTTTGACATATGCTATACCCTTTGCTAAAATTGCCATAATTTCAACTTTGTCATCATTTTGACACATGCTATACCCTTTGCTAAAATTGCCATAATTTCAACTTTGTCATTAGTTTGACACATGCTATACCCTTTGCTAAATTTCCCATAATTTCAACTTTGTCATCATTTTGACACATGCTATACCCTTTGCTAAATTTGCCATTGTTTCAACTTTGTCATCATTTTGACACATGCTATACCCTTTGCTAAATTTGACATAATTTCCACTTTGTCATCATTTTGACACATGCTATACCCTTTGCTAAATTTACCATAATTTTGACATTTTATACCATAATTTCAACTTTGTCATCATTTTGACACATGCTATACCCTTTGCTAAATTTGCCATAATTTCAACTTTGTCATCATTTTGACACATGCTATACCCTTTGCTAAATTGGCCATAATTTCAACTTTGTCATCATTTTGACACATGCTATACCCTTTGCTAAATTTGCCATAATTTCAACTTTGTCATCATTTTGACACATGCTATACCCTTTGCTAAATTTCCCATAATTTCAACTTTGTCATCATTTTGACACATGCTTTACCCTTTGCTAAATTTGCCATAGTTTCAACTTTGTCATCATTTTGACACATGCTATACCCTTTGCTAAATTTGACATAATTTCCACTTTGTCATCATTTTGACACATGCTATACCCTTTGCTAAAATTGCCATAATTTCAACTTTGTCATCATTTTGACACATGCTATACCCTTTGCTAAATTTACCATAATTTTGACATTTTATACCATAATTTCCACTTTGTCATCATTTTGACACATGCTATACCCTTTGCTAAATTTGCCATAATTTCAACTTTGTCATCATTTTGACACATGCTATACCCTTTGCTAAATTTGCCATAATTTCCACTTTGTCATCATTGTGACACATGCTATACCCTTTGCTAAATTTGCCATAATTTCAACTTTGTCATCATTTTGACACATGCTATACCCTTTGCTAAATTGGCCATAGTTTCAACTTTGTCATCATTTTGACACATGCTATACCCTTTGCTAAATTTGACATAATTTCCACTTTGTCATCATTTTGACACATGCTATACCCTTTGCTAAAATTGCCATAATTTCAACTTTGTCATCATTTTGACACATGCTATACCCTTTGCTAAATTTACCATAATTTTGACATTTTATACCATAATTTCCACTTTGTCATCATTTTGACACATGCTATACCCTTTGCTAAATTTGCCATAATTTCAACTTTGTCATCATTTTGACACATGCTATACCCTTTGCTAAATTGGCCATAATTTCAACTTTGTCATCATTGTGACACATGCTAAACCCTTTGCTAAATTGGCCATAATTTTGACATTTTATGCCATAATTTCAACTTTGTCATCATTTTGACACATGCTATACCCTTTGCTAAACTGGCCATAATTTCAACTTTGTCACCATTGTGACACATGCTATACCCTTTGCTAAATTGGCCATAATTTCAACTTTGTCATCATTTTGACACATGCTATACCCTTTGCTAAATTGGCCATAATTTCAACTTTGTCATCATTTTGACACATGCTATACCCTTTGCTAAATTTGCCATAATTTTGACTTTTTATGCCATATTTTCAACTTTGTCATCATTTTGACACATGCTATACCCTTTACTAAATTTGCCATAATTTCAACTTTGTCATCATTTTGACACATGCTATACCCTTTGCTAAATTTCCCATAATTTCAACTTTGTCATCATTTTGACACATGCTATACCCTTTGCTAAATTTGCCATAATTTCCACTTTGTCATCATTGTGACACATGCTATACCCTTTGCTAAATTTGCCATAATTTTTAACTTTGTCATCATTTTGACACATGCTATACCCTTTGCTAAATGTGCCATCATTTCAACTTTGTCATCATTTTGACACATGCTATACCCTTTGCTAAATTGGCCATAATTTCAACTTTGTCATCATTTTGACACATGCTATACCCTTTGCTAAATTTGCCATAATTTCAACTTTGTCATCATTTTGACACATGCTATACCCTTTGCTAAATTGGCCATAATTTCAACTTTGTCATCATTGTGACACATGCTAAACCCTTTGCTAAATTGGCCATAATTTTGACATTTTATGCCATAATTTCAACTTTGTCATCATTTTGACACATGCTATACCCTTTGCTAAACTGGCCATAATTTCAACTTTGTCACCATTATGACACATGCTATACCCTTTGCTAAATTGGCCATAATTTCAACTTTGTCATCATTTTGACACATGCTATACCCTTTGCTAAATTGGCCATAATTTCAACTTTGTCATCATTTTGACACATGCTATACCCTTTGCTAAATTGGCCATAATTTCAACTTTGTCATCATTTTGAAACATGCTATACCCTTTGCTAAATTTGCCATAATTTTGACTTTTTATGCCATATTTTCAACTTTGTCATCATTTTGACACATGCTATACCCTTTACTAAATTTGCCATAATTTCAACTTTGTCATCATTTTGACACATGCTATACCCTTTGCTAAATTTGCCATAATTTCCACTTTGTCATCATTGTGACACATGCTATACCCTTTGCTAAATTTGCCATAATTTTTAACTTTGTCATCATTTTGACACATGCTATACCCTTTGCTAAATGTGCCATCATTTCAACTTTGTCATCATTTTGACACATGCTATACCCTTTGCTAAATTGGCCATAATTTCAACTTTGTCATCATTTTGACACATGCTATACCCTTTGCTAAAATTGCCATAATTTCAACTTTGTCATCATTTTGACACATGCTATACCCTTTGCTAAAATTGCCATAATTTCAACTTTGTCATCATTTTGACACATGCTATACCCTTTGCTAAATTTCCCATAATTTCGACTTTGTCATCATTTTGACACATGCTATACCCTTTGCTAAATTTGACATAATTTCCACTTTGTCATCATTTTGACACATGCTATACCCTTTGCTAAAATTGCCATAATTTCAACTTTGTCATCATTTTGACACATGCTATACCCTTTGCTAAATTTACCATAATTTTGACATTTTATACCATAATTTCCACTTTGTCATCATTTTGACACATGCTATACCCTTTGCTAAACTGGCCATAATTTCAACTTTGTCACCATTGTGACACACGCTATACCCTTTGCTAAATTGGCCATAATTTCAACTTTGTCATAATTTTGACACATGCTATACCCTTTGCTAAATTGGCCATAATTTTAACTTTGTCATCATTGTGACACATGCTATACCCTTTGCTAAATTTGCCATAATTTTGACATTTTATGCCATACTTTCCACTTTGTCATCATTTTGACACATGCTATAGCCTTTGCTAAATTGGCCATAGTTTCAACTTTGTCATCATTTTGACAAAAAACATTTTGATTGGAAATTTGATCCATTACCATCTCTACCGGCCAGTTCATTTGAATCGCACTCAATCACTATTACTCACCCTGTTAAAATCCATGTGGTAGTGGTCTATCGTCCTCCAGGTCACCTCGGTAACTTTGTGGAGGAGTTGGATGTGTTAATTTCTAGCTTCCCTGAGGATGGCACTCCACTGATTCTGCTTGGTGACTTCAACATCCATCTTGATAAACACCTAGCTGCAGACTTCAGCACTCTACTGACTTCATTTGACCTTAAGTTAGTATCTACTACGGCTACTCACAGATCAGGAAACCAATTAGACCTCGTATACACACGCAACTGCTCCACGGACAACACTTCAGTTACTCCATTACACACCTCAGACCACTTTCTCATCACTCTTAACCACATACTGACTCCTGATACAACACGCACTCCTACACAGATGACCTTTCGGCGTAATCTACGCTCCCTCTCTCCCTCTCGCCTATCCACTATGGTTTCATCTTCACTCCCTCCACCTGCTCAGTTCTCAGCACTGGACACTAACAGTGCTACCGACACACTTTGCTCCACTCTAACATCCTCCTTAGACAGTTTTTGCCCCCTCTCATCCAGACCAGCCCGTCCCACCCCATCTGCCCCCTGGCTGTCTGATGTTCTCCGTGAACATCGCTCTGGACTCAGGGCGGCAGAGAGGAAATGGCGGAAATCTAAATACTATACTGACCTTACCTTGTATCAGTCTCTTCTCTCTTCTTTCTCTACAAATGTCTCCACTGCTAAAACAACATACTACCACAACAAAATCAACAAATGCTCTGACTCTCGCAAACTCTTTAAAACATTCTCCTCTCTCCTTTGTCCTCCTCCTCCCCCTCCTTCATCAACTCTTACAGCTGATGACTTTGCATCATTTTTCACAAACAAAACATCCCTCATCAGCAAACAGTTCTCCTCATCACAAACTGACAAGCACATCTCAACAACTAACACGAACACGCTTCCATCCTTCTCTCCGCTCTCCGAGGCAGATATTTCTAAACTCATCCTTTCAAATCACCCTACTACCTGTCCTCTTGATCCTATACCCACTCACCTCCTTCAGGCCATTTCTTCTTCAATCACTCCTGCACTCACTCACATTGTCAACACTTCTCTTCACACGGGAACCTTTCCCACAGCATTTAAGCAGGCTCGGGTAACCCCACTGCTTAAGAAACCCTCTCTGAATCCAGCACTTTTAGAAAACTACCGACCGGTATCCCTTCTGCCTTTCATTGCAAAGACCCTTGAGCGAGTTGTGTTCAATCAACTCTCTATGTTTCTTGAAAGGGACAACCTCCTAGACAACAACCAATCCGGCTTCAAAAGCGGCCATTCGACTGAGACTGCCTTGCTCTCGGTAACTGAGGCACTGAGACTGGCAAAAGCAGCTTCCAAATCCTCAGTGCTCATTCTGCTGAATCTGTCTGCTGCTTTTGACACAGTTAACCACCAGATCCTCCTGTCAACACTTAAGACGATGGGTATCTCAGGAACTGCCCTCCAGTGGTTCAGGTCTTACCTCTCTGGTAGGTCCTACAGGGTGTCATGGAGAGGTGTAGTGTCTAAGTCACATCATCTAGCTACTGGGGTTCCCCAGGGCTCAGTCCTTGGACCACTTCTTTTCTCCATCTACATGTCATCATTAGGTTCCGTCATTCAGAAACATGGCTTTTCCTATCACTGCTATGCTGATGACACTCAACTCTACTTCTCATTTCAACCAGATGATCCTACAGTCAGTGTTCGTATCGCTGCCTGTCTGACAGACATTTCTGACTGGATGAAGGAGCATCATCTTAAACTCAATCTTGCAAAGACAGAATTACTTGTTTTCTCAACCAACCCAGCACTTCATCAAAATTTCTCCATTCAGCTTGGTTCATCGACCATAACTCCATCAAGGACAGCCAGGAACCTTGGAGTTGTGATTGATGACCAGTTAAACTTCACTGACCACATTACTGCAACAGCCCGGTCCTGCAGATTTGCTTTATACAACATTAGAAAGATTAGACCCTTCCTATCAGAACAGGCTGCACAACTCCTGGTTCAAGCTCTTGTTCTCTCCAGACTGGACTATTGTAATGCTCTTCTGGCTGGGCTTCCAGCATGCACTATCAAACCCTTGCAGCTGATCCAGAATGCAGCGGCGAGAGTGGTCTTTAATGAGCCGAAGAGAACGCATATTACGCCTCTCTTCATCAAACTGCACTGGTTGCCAATGGCTGCTCGCATCAAATTCAAGGCTCTAGTTCTCGCCTACAAAACAACCACTGGTTCTGCACCAATATACCTAGGCAAGGCAAGGCAAGGCAAGGCAAGTTTATTTGTATAGCACATTTCATACCCAATGGCAATTCAAAGTGCTTTACATAGAAATTAATTAAAATAGTGGTAACAAATGCATGAGAAAAAAAAGAATACCATATGGACGAATAAAGAATTAAAAACAAGCATAGTTAAAACAGTCGTAAAGATATAGTAATTAAAATAATAATAATAAAAATAAATAAATAAAAAAAAAAAAAATAAAAAAAAAAAATAAATAAAAAATAAATAAATAAATAAAAAATAATAAAAAAAAAAAAAATAATAATAATAATAATAAAATGGTCAGATCCACAATAATGATCTGATATAAAAATAAACATTCTTCAGTTTACAGCCTACATACATGTACCATCTTAATTAGAACACCTCTCATTCATTTCTTTCTCAAACACGTTCATAACATCCATTTTAATCACTATTCCCTGATTTTTACTCAGAAACCTTCTTGTTAAAACCCTTACTCGCTCATCATACCCTCCACAGATTTACACATACTCAAACCTTATTGTCAAACTTACTATTTCCATCAAACCCAGTTTTCACTCGTCATATTCAACTCAAAAGAACATATAAAATAAACAATAACCAAAGATAAGAACAAAGGTAAACTAAAATAATTATAAAAAGAATAAAGAGATAAGATAGGGTGCAATCAGTCGGACGTACAGTTGCTCAGAGCTCATTCAGTAAACGCACAGCTGAACAGATGTGTTTTGAGTCTGGATTTGAATGTGGCTACTGTTGGAGCACATCTGATCTGTTCAGGAAGCTGGTTCCAACTACGGCTGGCATAATAGCTAAAAGCAGACTCTCCTTGCTTTGAGTGAACTCTTGGTATTTCTAACTGACTTGATCCTGCTGATCTGAGTGATCTGTTGGGTTTGTATTTAATCAGCATATCTGCGATGTATTGGGGTCCTAGTTCATTGAGTGATTTATAAACAAGTAATAGTACTTTAAAATCGATCCTAAATGTAACTGGAAGCCAGTGTAAAGACCTGAGGACTGGTGTGATATGGTCATATTTTCTGGTTCTGCTCACAATCCTGGCAGCAGCGTTCTGTATGAGCTGCAGCTGTCTAATGGTCTTTTTAGGAAGGCCAGTGAGAAGGCCATTACAATAGTCCACCCTACTGGTGATGAAAGCATGAACGAGTTTCTCTAAGTCTTGCCTGGAGACAAAACATCTAATCCTTGCAATATTTTTCAGATGATAGTATGCTGATTTAGTTATTGCTTTGACATGACTACTGAAACTCAGGTCGGACTGTAAAATCACTCCAAGATTCCTGACTTGATTTTTTGTTATCAGGCCTTTAGCCTCAAGATATGCGTTCACCTTGAGAATTTCATCTTTGTTTCCAAATGTAGTGATTTCGGTTTTGTCTTTGTTTAACTGAAGATAGTTTTGGCACATCCAGTTGTTAACTTCATCAATGCATTTGCACAGGGAGTCAATGGGGCTGTAGTCATTAGGTGATAGTGCTAAGTAGAGCTGGGTGTCATCAGCATAGCTGTGGTAAGCAATATTGTTCTTTTTCATTATTTGGCTCAGTGGCAGCATATACAGGTTAAACAGGAGAGGTGCTAGAACTGACCCTTGTGGGACTCCGCATGTCATGGACGTCCACTCAGACTTATGGTCTCCTATACTCACATAATAACCTCTCCCTTCTAAGTATGATCTGAACCATTTGAGGACCATTCCAGAAAGCCCAACCCAGTTTTCCAGCCTGTCTAGAAGTATGTTGTGGTCAACAGTATCGAATGCGGCACTGAGATCCAGTTGTACCAGAATTGATGTTTTGCCTGTATCAGTGTTTAAGCGAATATCATTTATAATCTTTATGAGCGCTGTCTCTGTACTGTGATGTGGACGGAAACCAGATTGAAAATTGTCAAAGTATCCATTTGAGTGTAAGAATTTGTTCAACTGATTGAAAACAACTTTTTCAATGATTTTGCCTATGAAGGGGAGATTTGAGATTGGTCTGTAGTTGCTCAGTATGGAGTTATCCAGATTTCTCTTTTTCAGAAGAGGCTTAACTATTGCAGTTTTAAGGGCGGTTGGAAAAGTCCCATAGAGGAGTGAGGAGTTTACCACTTCTAGGAGATCTGCTTCTAAACAGTTAAACACACTTTTGAAGAAAGAAGTGGGGAGTGTGTCTAGGGCACAGGTTGATGTTTTAAGATGCTGTACTGTGTCTTCTAAAATTTTGCAGTCAATAGCATCGAAATCTGACATGGTAATTTTCCGAGGGTTTGGTATGATCTGACTGACCCCAGAGCAACTAGAGGATGTGCTGATCGCCTTTCTGATATTATTGATTTTCTCTGAGAAGTAGGAAGCAAACTCACTGCATTTACTGTCTGAGAGCATTTCACTAGGAGTCTGACTCGGGGGGTTTGTTAGTCTCTCGACAGTAGCAAAAAGAGTGCGCGTGTTGTTTATGTTTCTGTTTATAATATTTGAGAAGAAGGTCTGTCTAGCTTTGCATAGTTCAACATTGAAAGCATGAAGGGTGTCTTTATAGATGTTATAATGGACTACAAGTTTTGTCTTCCGCCACATGCGTTCAGATTTTCTGCATTGTCTTTTCATTATTTGAACTGCTGTTGAGTTTCTCCAAGGTGCTTTTTGTTTGGTACTCTTTTTCCTGACTTTTAGAGGAGCAATATCATCAATTACACTCTTAACTTTTGAGTTAAAGGAGTCAAGGAGAAAATCAACAGAGTCTGCAGATATGCTTGGTGTTAGAGATAAAGCCTTCATAAACAGCACATTAGTGTTCTCATTTAAGCATCTCTTTTTGACAGAGACAGATCTAGCTTCAATGGCAGGAGAGATTGATATATCAAAGAAAATACAGAAATGATCAGACAGTGCCACATCCTTAATAACAATTGATGAAATGTTTAGACCCTTAGTGATAAGTAAATCTAGAGTGTGTCCACGATTGTGTGTGGGTCCATTTACATGCTGTGTCAAATCAAAAGTGTTAAGAACAGTCATGAGCTCTTTTGTTTTACTGGATTCAATATTGTCTATGTGAATGTTAAAATCCCCAGCAATAGCAAAACAGTCAAACTCTGAGGAAATTATTGATAACAGTTCTGTAAAGTCCTCAGTGAAGCCTGCAGAGTATTTCGGAGGCCTATAAATAATGATAAGCAGGATGCGTGGAGAACCTTTTAACACAATACCCAGATATTCTAGAGACAAATAGTCACCAAATGATACTTGCTTACATTGATAGAAATCTTTAAAAAGAGCAGCAACACCCCCACCTCTCCTAACAGATCTGCAAACACTCATAAAAGTAAAGTTAGGAGGGGCTGCTTCATTTAGGACTGTTGCACTACAGTTTTCTTCTAGCCACGTTTCATTTAGAAGCAGAAAGTCTAGGTTGTTAGTGGTTATTAAGTCATTGACTAGAAATGATTTGTTCTTAAGTGAACGGATGTTTAAAAGCGCTAACTTAACAGTAATAATTTTTTTCTCCACATTAATCCTATTTTGGCAGGTAACAGGCAGCAGATTATATTGGTTTGTTAAACGGCCTGACAAGGCCTTAGACTTTCTTTCACGTAACAGAACAGAGATAGAGAAAGAGGCAGGCACACTGGGTTCCCCCTTGTTTTGTAAACATTTGATAAAGTTACTGTTATCATAGCGGGGACCCAAAACACATCACTGAGAGCTGGAATCAGTTGTTTTTGGTTCACCTACAACAGATGGAGGCGGGTGTGGGCCCTGACGTTGTGACCGAAGAAATCTCACAGGAGGAGGGCGAGGACGAGCTGGGCCCACAGGCTTTGGTGTTTGTGGGGCTCCACGATTTTTGGTCGATATTTGGGGGCTCATAGCGATCGAGTGTGATAGTCTGATTCCAGCATGAACCAAGTCCTCCATTTTCTCTGAGAAGCTCAGATGCGGGGATGCTGGAGAGAGGAATGACATGTCCGGTGAGAGGGGCTGTTTCTCTGGTGTTATCGGAAGCTGAAATATGTTGTCCTGGCTTCCCAGTCCATTTTCCAGAAAATCATCCTTGGGTGCTGAATCTTGGAGCAGATCTAATCCTTCACAGTCAGTCTGTGGTGAGCTCTGTGGGCAGGGCTCAGCTGGGAGTGTGTCCGTGAGCAATTGTTGTTGTGGGGGCGTGGTCTTATCATTGTCCTTGTGGGATGTGTCAGCCACATGTCCATTCAGCTGCTGAAAAGAAGTCCTGTGGTCGTCCATACTCTGTATCCGGTTGAGTTGGTTAGAACACACAGCTGAAGGATGATGAAGGGAAAAATAAATATTGTCCTTTAACACTCTTGCACCAAGTTTGTTTGGGTGGTGGCCATTTGATGTAAACAATTGTCTCTGGCTCCAGAAGAGATTAAAGTTGTCGATGAAATTCACTCCCTTCATCATGCAGGTTTTTTGCAGCCATGTATTAAGCCCAAGCAACCGTGAGAATCTATTTGTTCCTCTTGCTGGCAGTGGTCCACTGATGAACGGCTGAACTTTCAGTTTGCTAAGTGTTTCAAAAAGTTCATTGAAATCCCTTTTAATGAGTTCTGACTGCTCTCTCTGAATATCGTTCTTTCCTACATGAATGATAAGTCGATTTGCGGTCTTATGTTTTATCAGGATGTTCTGAATTTCTCTGTTTACATCAGAAATGGTTGCTTGTGGAAGGCAGCATGTAGTTGTATCTCTGCTGCTAATGTTTCTGACTGTAGAGTCACCCACTATCAGAGTCCTTGGCTCGGCTGTGCTCTGAGCTGAGGGCCGCTGTCTGCTCGACCTTGAGCGCCTGTTAGCATTAGTGTTAGCTGTGGGCTGATGCAATCCGTGTTCGATCACATTCATCACGTTTGGGGATTCATCATCCTCATTCATTAATACTTCAAATCTGTTTTCAAGATGTATCGATGGTGGTCGGAAACTACTGTTTGCAATCCTTGTGTCTGGGGTAGAGCATGCTACTGCAGCAATATATGAAGCTCGTGACAATCTGACGTCTCGAGTGTGTTTGGGTCTTGCCCCCTGTTTGTGCCATCGATTAATGTGTTGATCAGTTACTTGTTTCTCTATCTGTTGAGTAGCACTAAATTTACGGGACTCACCAGCTGTGTGCAGAGGACGTTCGTGATGAAGCTCTGCTGTGTGATTCGTCCGGTTTGGTAGTTGCGCAAATAACTTTGTTTCAAGAACTGCAATCCGTTGTGAAAGTCTGTGGCAGTTTGTGCAGCAAGTAGACTCTTGAACTAAAAGAGGCATTTTCTTATCCTTTCGATAGTAGGCAGCTGTGTTTTCCCTTCCGGAATGTAAGCTGATGGAAGGGAGAGGCTGGTCGAATGAAGTGTTCGCTTTTTTGTAGTAATCCAGTCTCCAGAGTTTCAAGTTTTATCAAAAAAGTTAAGCTTTGTTGTTTGAGCACTGTGTTGATTTGCTGAAGTTGAAGTTATGAGATAAAATATAGAAGCGATAGAGCAAAGCGCGGAGCAGTAAGCAAGAGCGTCCGAACAGTAGCGAAGCAGGAAGCCTAAACTCAATTGTTCAGACTTAAACACCCTCCAGAAGCTTGCGTTCTGCGAATGAGCGGCGCCTCGTGGTTCCTTCCCAAAGAGGCATGAAATCGCTCTCACGGACATTTTCCTGGACCGTTCCCACCTGGTGGAATGACCTGCCGATCTCAATTCGTGCTGCCGAGTCTGTAGCCATTTTTAAAAAACATCTTAAGACACATCTTTTCCAATTGCACTTTTCCTATTGCACTTGACCAATACAGAATAGCACTTACTGATCATATCTACGTCTCTCATCCGGATTTGTGCCTTCAGGCAGGTATGTTACATAGTTATCATACCTACCAAAATCCAGTGTTCTGTATTTTGCGTACGTGAGTTTTTGCTGTCGATGGCTATTGCTGCGCGTTTAGCTAGAATGCCATACAAAACCAACCCATTGGGCCACTGAATCCACATTAATGACAACAGTTGGGGCATCAGCCTTAGTCCTAATGGGTTGTTATCATAGCTATCAAAATCCAGTGTTCTGTATTTTCCGTATGTGAGTATTTGTTGTAGCTGGCTATATAAAAAAAAAAAAAAAAAAAAAAAAAAAAAAATTGTGTACTGTGCTAATTAATTGAGATTTCTTACAGCTCTTACAGGTTGTTGGCCTTGTTTGTTTCGTTGCTTCTATTGCTCTACCCTTTTTTTGTAAGTCGCTTTGGATAAAAGCGTCTGCTAAATGATTAAATGTAAATGTAAATGTAACACATGGTATACCCTTTGCTAAATTGGCCATAATTTCAACTTTGTCATCATTTTGACACATGCTATACCCTTTGCTAAATTTGCCATAATTTTGACATTTTATGCCATAATTTCCACTTTGTCATCATTTTGACACATGCTATACCCTTTGCTAAATTGGCCATAATTTCAACTTTGTCATCATTGTGACACATGCTATACCCTTTGCTAAATTTGCCATAATTTTGACATTTTATGCCATAATTTCCACTTTGTCATCATTTTGACACATGCTATACCCTTTGCCAAATTTGTCATAATTTCAACTTTGTCATCATTGTGACACATGCTATACCCTTTGCTAAATTGGCCATAATTTCAACTTTGTCATCATTGTGACACATGCTATACCCTTTGCTAAATTTGCCATAATTTTGACATTTTATGCCATAATTTCCACTTTGTCATCATTTTGACACATGCTATACCCTTTGCTAAACTGGCCATAATTTCAACTTTGTCATCATTGTGACACATGCTATACCCATTGCTAAATTTGCCATAATTTCCACTTTGTCATCATTTTTACACATGCTATACCCTTTGCTAAATTGGCCATAATTTCAACTTTGTCATCATTTTGACACATGCTATACCCTTTGCTAAATTGGCCATAATTTCAACTTTGTCATCATTTTGACACATGCTATACCCTTTGCTAAATTGGCCATAATTTCAACTTTGTCATCATTTTGACACATGCTATACCCTTTGCTAAATTGGCCATAATTTCAACTTTGTCATCATTTTGACACATGCTATACCCTTTGCTAAATTGGCCATAATTTCAACTTTGTCATCATTGTGACACATGCTATACCCATTGCTAAATTTGCCATAATTTCCACTTTGTCATCATTTTTACACATGCTATACCCTTTGCTAAATTGGCCATAATTTCAACTTTGTCATCATTTTGACACATGCTATACCCTTTGCTAAATTGGCCATAATTTCAACTTTGTCATCATTTTGACACATGCTATACCCTTTGCTAAATTGGCCATAATTTCAACTTTGTCATCATTTTGACACATGCTATACCCTTTAATAAATTTGCCAAAATTTTGACATTTTATGCCATAATTTCCACTTTGTCATCATTTTGACACATGCTATACCCTTTGCTAAATTTGCCATAATTTCAACTTTGTCATCATTGTGACACATGCTATACCCTTTACTAAATTGGCCATAATTTCAACTTTGTCATCATTTTGACACATGCTATACCCTTTGCTAAATTGGCCATAATTTAAACTTAGTCATCATTTTGACACATGCTATACCCTTTGCTTAATTGGCCATAATTTCAACTTTGTCATCATTTTGACACATGCTATACCCTTTGCTAAATGTGCCATAATTTCAACTTTGTCATCATTGTGACACATGCTATACCCTTTGCTAAATTGGCCATAGTTTAAACTTTGTCATCATTGTGACATGCTATACCCTTTGCTAAATTGGCCATAGTTTCAACTTTGTCGTCATTTTGACACATGCTATACCCTTTGCTAAATTGGCCATAGTTTCGACTTTGTCGTCATTTTGACACATGCTATACCCTTTGCTAAATTGGCCATAATTTCGACTTTGTCGTCATTTTGACACATGCTATACCCTTTGCTAAATTGGCCATAATTTCGACTTTGTCGTCATTTTGACACATGCTATACCCTTTGCTAAATGTGCCATAATGTCAACTTTGTCATCATTTTGACACATGCTATACCCTTTGCTAAATGTGCCATAATTTCAACTTTGTCATCATTTTGACACATGCTATACCCTTTGCTAAATGTGCCATAATTTCAACTTTGTCATCATTTTGACAAATGCTATACCCTTTGCTAAATGTGCCATAATTTCAACTTTGTCATCATTTTGACACATGGTATACCCTTTGCTAAATGTGCCATAATTTCAACTTTGTCATCATTTTGACAAAGGCTATACCCTTTGCTAAATGTGCCATAATTTCAACTTTGTCATCATTTTGACACATGATATACCCTTTGCTAAATTGGCCATAATTTCAACTTTGTCATCATTTTGACACATGCTATACCCTTTGCTAAATGTGCCATAATTTCAACTTTGTCATCATTTTGACACATGCTATACCCTTTGCTAAATGTGCCATAATTTCAACTTTGTAATCATTTTGACACATGCTATACCCTTTCCGACCACCATCGATACATCTCGAAAACAGATTTGAAGTATTAATGAATGAGGGTGATGAATCCCAAAACGTGATGAATGTGATCGAACACGGATTGCATCAGCCCACAGCTAACACTAATGCTAACAGGCGCTCAAGGTCGAGCAGACAGCGGCCCTCAGCTCAGAGCGCAGCCGAGCCAAGGACTCTGATAGTGGGTGATTCCACAGTCAGAAACATTAGCAGCAGAGATACAACTACATGCTGCCTTCCACAAGCAACCATTTCTGATGTAAACAGGGAAATTCAGAACATCCTGATAAAACATAAGACCGCAAATCGACTTATCATTCATGTAGGAAAGAACGATATTCAGAGAGAGCAGTCAGAACTCATTAAAAGGGATTTCAATGAACTTTTTGAAACACTTAGCAAACTGAAAGTTCAGCCGTTCATCAGTGGACCACTGCCAGCAAGAGGAACAAATAGATTCTCACGGTTGCTTGGGCTTAATACATGGCTGCAAAAAACCTGCATGATGAAGGGAGTGAATTTCATCGACAACTTTAATCTCTTCTGGAGCCAGAGACAATTGTTTACATCAAATGGCCACCACCCAAACAAACTTGGTGCAAGAGTGTTAAAGGACAATATTTATTTTTCCCTTCATCATCCTTCAGCTGTGTGTTCTAACCCACTCAACCTGATACAGAGTATGGACGACCACAGGACTTCTTTTCAGCAGCTGAATGGACATGTGGCTGACACATCCCACAAGGACAATGATAAGACCACGCCCCCACAACAACAATTGCTCACGGACACACTCCCAGCTGAGCCCTGCCCACAGAGCTCACCACAGACTGACTGTGAAGGATTAGATCTGCTCCAAGATTCAGCACCCAAGGATGATTTTCTGGAAAATGGACAGGGAAGCCAGGACAACATATTTCAACTTCCGATAACACCAGAGAAACAGCCCCTCTCACCGGACATGTCATTCCTCTCTCCAGCATCCCCGCATCTGAGCTTCTCAGAGAAAATGGAGGACTTGGTTCATGCTGGAATCAGACTATCACACTCGATCGCTATGAGCCCCCAAATATCGACCAAAAATCGTGGAGCCCCACAAACACCAAAGCCTGTGGGCCCAGCTCGTCCTCGCCCTCCTCCTGTGAGATTTCTTCGGTCACAACGTCAGGGCCCACACCCGCCTCCATCTGTTGTAGGTGAACCAAAAACAACTGATTCCAGCTCTCAGTGATGTGTTTTGGGTCCCCGCTATGATAACAGTAACTCTATCAAATGTTTACAAAACAAGGGGGAACCCAGTGTGCCTGCCTCTTTCTCTATCTCTGTTCTGTTACGTGAAAGAAAGTCTAAGGCCTTGTCAGGCCGTTTAATAAACCAATATAATCTGCTGCCTGTTACCTGCCAAAATAGGATTAATGTGGAGAAAAAAATTATTACTGTTAAGTTAGCGCTTTTAAACATCCGTTCACTTAAGAACAAATCATTTCTAGTCAATGACTTAATAACCACTAACAACCTAGATTTTCTGCTTCTAAATGAAACGTGGCTAGAAGAAAACTGTAGTGCAACAGTTCTCAATGAAGCAGCCCCTCCTAACTTTACTTTTATGAGTGTTTGCAGATCTGTTAGGAGAGGTGGGGGTGTTGCTGCTCTTTTTAAAGATTTCTATCAATGTAAGCAAGTATCATTTGGTGACTATTTGTCTCTAGAATATCTGGGTATTGTGTTAAAAGGTTCTCCACGCATCCTGCTTATCATTATTTATAGGCCTCCGAAATACTCTGCAGGCTTCACTGAGGACTTTATAGAACTGTTATCAATAATTTCCTCAGAGTTTGACTGTTTTGCTATTGCTGGGGATTTTAACATTCACATAGACAATATTGAATCCAGTAAAACAAAAGAGCTCATGACTGTTCTTAACACTTTTGATTTGACACAGCATGTAAATGGACCCACACACAATCGTGGACACACTCTAGATTTACTTATCAGTAAGGGTCTAAACATTTCATCAATTGTTATTAAGGATGTGGCACTGTCTGATCATTTCTGTATTTTCTTTGATATATCAATCTCTCCTGCCATTGAAGCTAGATCTGTCTCTGTCAAAAAGAGATGCTTAAATGAGAACACTAATGTGCTGTTTATGAAGGCTTTATCTCTAACACCAAGCATATCTGCAGACTCTGTTGATTTTCTCCTTGACTCCTTTAACTCAAAAGTTAAGAGTGTAATTGATGATATTGCTCCTCTAAAAGTCAGGAAAAAGAGTACCAAACAAAAAGCACCTTGGAGAAACTCAACAGCAGTTCAAATAATGAAAAGACAATGCAGAAAATCTGAACGCATGTGGCGGAAGACAAAACTTGTAGTCCATTATAACATCTATAAAGACACCCTTCATGCTTTCAATGTTGAACTAGGCAAAGCTAGACAGACCTTCTTCTCAAATATTATAAACAGAAACATAAACAACACACGCACTCTTTTTGCTACTGTCGAGAGACTAACAAACCCCCCGAGTCAGACTCCTAGTGAAATGCTCTCAGACAGTAAGTGCAGTGAGTTTGCTTCCTACTTCTCCGAGAAAATCAATAATATCAGAAAGGCGATCAGCACATCCTCTAGTTGCTCTGGGGTCAGTCAGATCATACCAAACCCTCGGAAAATTACCATGTCAGATTTCGACGCTATTGACTGCAAAATTTTAGAAGACACAGTACAGCATCTTAAAACATCAACCTGTGCCCTAGACACACTCCCCACTTCTTTCTTCAAAAGTGTGTTTAACTGTTTAGAAGCAGATCTCCTAGAAGTGGTAAACTCCTCACTTCTCTATGGGACTTTTCCAACCGCCCTTAAAACTGCAATAGTTAAGCCTCTTCTGAAAAAGAGAAATCTGGATAACTCCATACTGAGCAACTACAGACCAATCTCAAATCTCCCCTTCATAGGCAAAATCATTGAAAAAGTTGTTTTCAATCAGTTGAACAAATTCTTACGCTCAAATGGATACTTTGATAATTTTCAATCTGGTTTCCGTCCACATCACAGTACAGAGACAGCACTCATAAAGATTATAAATGATATTCGCTTAAACACTGATACAGGCAAAACATCAATTCTGGTACAACTGGATCTCAGTGCCGCATTCGACACTGTTGACCACACCATACTTCTAGACAGGCTGGAAAACTGGGTCGGGCTTTCTGGGATGGTCCTCAAATGGTTCAGATCATACTTAGAAGGGAGAGGTTATTATGTGAGTATAGGAGACCATAAGTCTGAGTGGACATCCATGACATGCGGAGTCCCACAAGGGTCCATTCTAGCACCACTCCTGTTTAACCTGTATATGCTGCCACTGAGCCAAATAATGAAAAAGAACAATATTGCTTACCACAGCTATGCTGATGACACCCAGCTCTACTTAGCACTATCACCTAATGACTACAGCCCCATTGACTCCCTGTGCAAATGCATTGATGAAGTTAACAACTGGATGTGCCAAAACTATCTTCAGTTAAACAAAGACAAAACCGAAATCACTACATTTGGAAACAAAGATGAAATTCTCAAGGTGAACGCATATCTTGAGGCTAAAGGCCTGATAACAAAAAATCAAGTCAGGAATCTTGGAGTGATTTTAGAGTCCGACCTGAGTTTCAGTAGTCATGTCAAAGCAATAACTAAATCAGCTTACTATCATCTGAAAAATATTGCAAGGATTAGATGTTTTGTCTCCAGGCAAGACTTAGAGAAACTCGTTCACGCTTTCATCACCAGTAGGGTGGACTATTGTAATGGCCTTCTCACTGGCCTTCCTAAAAAGACCATTAGACAGCTGCAGCTCATACAGAACGCTGCTGCCAGGATTGTGAGCAGAACCAGAAAATATGACCATATCACACCAGTCCTCAGGTCTTTACACTGGCTTCCAGTTACATTTAGGATCGACTTTAAAGTACTATTACTTGTTTATAAATCACTCAATGAGCTAGGACCCCAATACATCGCAGATATGCTGATTAAATATAAACCCAACAGATCACTCAGATCAGCAGGATCAAGTCAGTTAGAAATACCAAGAGTTCACTCAAAGCAAGGAGAGTCTGCCTTTAGCTATTATGCCAGCCGCAGTTGGAACCGGCTTCCTGAACAGATCAGATTTGCTCCAACAGTAGCCACATTCAAATCCAGACTCAAAACACATCTGTTTAGCTGTGCATTTACTGAATGAGCTCTGAGCACTGTATGTCCGACTGATTGCACCCTATCTTATCTCTTTATTCTTTTTATAATTGTTTTAGTTTACCTTTGTTCTTATCTCTGGTTATTGTTTATTTTATATGTTCTTTTGAGTTGAATATGACGAGTGAAAACTGGGTTTGATGGAAATAGTAAGTTTGACAATAAGGTTTGAGTATGTGTAAATCTGTGGAGGGTATAATGAGTGAGTAAGGGTTTTAACAAGAAGGTTTCTGAGTAAAAATCAGGGAATAGTGATTAAAATGGATGTTATGAACGTGTTTGAGAAAGAAATGAATGAGAGGTGTTCTAATTAAGATGGTACATGTATGTAGGCAGTAAACTGAAGAATGTTTATTTTTATATCAGACCATTATTGTGGATCTGACCATTTTTTATTTTTATTTATTTATTTATTTATTTATTTATTTATTTTTTTTTATTTTTTTTTTTTTTTTTTTTTTTTTAATTACTATATCTTTACGACTGTTTTAACTATGCTTGTTTTTAATTCTTTATTCGTCCATATGGTATTCTTTTTTTTCTCACGCATTTGTTACCACTGTTTTAATTAATTTCTATGTAAAGCACTTTGAATTGCCATTGGGTATGAAATGTGCTATACAAATAAACTTGCCTTGCCTTGCCTTGCCTTGCCTTTGCTAAATGTGCCATACTTTCAACTTTGTCATCATTTTGACACATGCTATACCCTTTGCTAAATGTGCCATAATTTCAACTTTGTCATCATTTTGACACAAGCTATACCCTTTGCTAAATGTGCCATAATTTCAACTTTGTCATCATTGTGACACGTGCTATACCCTTTGCTAAATGTGCCATAATTTTAACTTTTTCATCATTTTGACACGTGCTATACCCTTTGCTAAATGTGCCATAATTTCAACTTTGTCATCATTTTGACACGTGCTATACCCTTTGCTAAATTGGCCATAATTTCAACTTTGTCATCATTGTGACACGTGCTATACCCTTTGCTAAATTGGCCATAATTTCAACTTTGTCATCATTGTGACACGTGCTATACCCTTTGCTAAATGTGCCATAATTTCAACGTTGTCCTCATTTTGACACGTGCTATACCCTTTGCTAAATGTGCCATAATTTCGACTTTGTCATCATTGTGACACATGCTATACCCTTTGCTAAATGTGCCATAATTTCGACTTTGTCATCATTGTGACACATGCTATACCCTTTGCTAAATTGGCCATAGTTTCGACTTTGTCGTCATTTTGACACATGCTATACCCTTTGCTAAATTGGCCATAATTTAAACTTAGTCATCATTTTGACACATGCTATACCCTTTGCTAAATGTGCCATAATTTCAACTTTGTCATCATTGTGACACATGCTATACCCTTTGCTAAATTGGCCATAGTTTAAACTTTGTCATCATTGTGACATGCTATACCCTTTGCTAAATTGGCCATAGTTTCAACTTTGTCGTCATTTTGACACATGCTATACCCTTTGCTAAATTGGCCATAGTTTCGACTTTGTCGTCATTTTGACACATGCTATACCCTTTGCTAAATTGGCCATAATTTCGACTTTGTCGTCATTTTGACACATGCTATACCCTTTGCTAAATTGGCCATAATTTCGACTTTGTCGTCATTTTGACACATGCTATACCCTTTGCTAAATGTGCCATAATGTCAACTTTGTCATCATTTTGACACATGCTATACCCTTTGCTAAATGTGCCATCATTTCAACTTTGTCATCATTTTGACACATGCTATACCCTTTGCTAAATTGGCCATAATTTCAACTTTGTCATAATTTTGACACATGCTATACCCTTTGCTAAAATTGCCATAATTTCAACTTTGTCATCATTTTGACACATGCTATACCCTTTGCTAAATGTGCCATAATTTCAACTTTGTCATCATTTTGACAAATGCTATACCCTTTGCTAAATGTGCCATAATTTCAACTTTGTCATCATTTTGACAGATGCTATACCCTTTGCTAAATGTGCCATAATTTCAACTTTGTCATCATTTTGACAAAGGCTATACCCTTTGCTAAATGTGCCATAATTTCAACTTTGTCATCATTTTGACACATGATATACCCTTTGCTAAATTGGCCATAATTTCAACTTTGTCATCATTTTGACACATGCTATACCCTTTGCTAAATGTGCCATAATTTCAACTTTGTCATCATTTTGACACATGCTATACCCTTTGCTAAATGTGCCATAATTTCAACTTTGTAATCATTTTGACACATGCTATACCCTTTGCTAAATGTGCCATACTTTCAACTTTGTCATCATTTTGACACATGCTATACCCTTTGCTAAATGTGCCATAATTTCAACTTTGTCATCATTTTGACACAAGCTATACCCTTTGCTAAATGTGCCATAATTTCAACTTTGTCATCATTGTGACACGTGCTATACCCTTTGCTAAATGTGCCATAATTTTAACTTTTTCATCATTTTGACACGTGCTATACCCTTTGCTAAATGTGCCATAATTTCAACTTTGTCATCATTTTGACACGTGCTGTACCCTTTGCTAAATTGGCCATAATTTCAACTTT
The DNA here is from genome assembly GCF_024679245.1 of Pseudorasbora parva. NCBI lineage: Eukaryota > Metazoa > Chordata > Actinopteri > Cypriniformes > Gobionidae > Pseudorasbora > Pseudorasbora parva. The sequence goes on from NC_090180.1 coordinate 744,854, forward strand.
GTCATCATTGTGACACAAGCTATACCCTTTGCTAAATGTGCCATAATTTCAACTTTGTCATCATTGTGACACGTGCTATACCCTTTGCTAAATGTGCCATAATTTTAACTTTTTCATCATTTTGACACGTGCTATACCCTTTGCTAAATGTGCCATAATTTCAACTTTGTCATCATTTTGACACGTGCTATACCCTTTGCTAAATTGGCCATAATTTCAACTTTGTCATCATTGTGACACGTGCTATACCCTTTGCTAAATTGGCCATAATTTCAACTTTGTCATCATTGTGACACGTGCTATACCCTTTGCTAAATGTGCCATAATTTCAACGTTGTCCTCATTTTGACACGTGCTATACCCTTTGCTAAATGTGCCATAATTTCGACTTTGTCATCATTGTGACACATGCTATACCCTTTGCTAAATGTGCCATAATTTCGACTTTGTCATCATTGTGACACATGCTATACCCTTTGCTAAATTGGCCATAGTTTCGACTTTGTCGTCATTTTGACACATGCTATACACTTTGCTAAATTGGCCATAATTTCAACTTTGTCATCATTTTGACACATGCTATACCCTTTGCTAAATTGGCCATAATTTCAACTTTGTCATCATTTTGACACATGCTATACCCTTTGCTAAATTTGCCAAAATTTTGACATTTTATGCCATAATTTCCACTTTGTCATCATTTTGACACATGCTATACCCTTTGCTTAATTGGCCATAATTTCAACTTTGTCATCATTTTGACACATGCTATACCCTTTGCTAAATGTGGCATAATTTCAACTTTGTCATCATTGTGACACATGCTATACCCTTTGCTAAATTGGTCATAGTTTAAACTTTGTCATCATTGTGACATGCTACACCCTTTGCTAAATGTGCCATAATTTCGACTTTGTCGTCATTTTGACACATGCTATACCCTTTGCTAAATGTGCCATAATTTCAACTTTGTCATCATTTTGACACATGATATACCCTTTGCTAAATTTGCCAAAATTTTGACATTTTATGCCATAATTTCCACTTTGTCATCATTTTGACACATGCTATACCCTTTGCTTAATTGGCCATAATTTCAACTTTGTCATCATTTTGACACATGCTATACCCTTTGCTAAATGTGGCATAATTTCAACTTTGTCATCATTGTGACACATGCTATACCCTTTGCTAAATTGGTCATAGTTTAAACTTTGTCATCATTGTGACATGCTATACCCTTTGCTAAATTGGCCATAATTTCGACTTTGTCGTCATTTTGACACATGCTATACCCTTTGCTAAATGTGCCATAATTTCGACTTTGTCGTCATTTTGACACATGCTATACCCTTTGCTAAATGTGCCATAATTTCAACTTTGTCATCATTTTGACACATGATATACCCTTTGCTAAATTTGCCAAAATTTTGACATTTTATGCCATAATTTCCACTTTGTCATCATTTTGACACATGCTATACCCTTTGCTTAATTGGCCATAATTTCAACTTTGTCATCATTTTGACACATGCTATACCCTTTGCTAAATGTGGCATAATTTCAACTTTGTCATCATTGTAACACATGCTATACCCTTTGCTAAATTGGTCATAGTTTAAACTTTGTCATCATTGTGACATGCTATACCCTTTGCTAAATGTGCCATAATTTCAACTTTGTAATCATTTTGACACATGCTATACCCTTTGCTAAATGTGCCATACTTTCAACTTTGTCATCATTTTGACACATGCTATACCCTTTGCTAAATGTGCCATAATTTCAACTTTGTCATCATTTTTACACAAGCTATACCCTTTGCTAAATGTGCCATAATTTCAACTTTGTCATCATTGTGACACGTGCTATACCCTTTGCTAAATGTGCCATAATTTTAACTTTTTCATCATTTTGACACGTGCTATACCCTTTGCTAAATGTGCCATAATTTCAACTTTGTCATCATTTTGACACGTGCTATACCCTTTGCTAAATTGGCCATAATTTCAACTTTGTCATCATTGTGACACGTGCTATACCCTTTGCTAAATTGGCCATAATTTCAACTTTGTCATCATTGTGACACGTGCTATACCCTTTGCTAAATGTGCCATAATTTCAACGTTGTCCTCATTTTGACACGTGCTATACCCTTTGCTAAATGTGCCATAATTTCGACTTTGTCATCATTGTGACACATGCTATACCCTTTGCTAAATGTGCCATAATTTCGACTTTGTCATCATTGTGACACATGCTATACCCTTTGCTAAATTGGCCATAGTTTCGACTTTGTCGTCATTTTGACACATGCTATACCCTTTGCTAAATTGGCCATAATTTAAACTTAGTCATCATTTTGACACATGCTATACCCTTTGCTTAATTGGCCATAATTTCAACTTTGTCATCATTTTGACACATGCTATACCCTTTGCTAAATGTGCCATAATTTCAACTTTGTCATCATTGTGACACATGCTATACCCTTTGCTAAATTGGCCATAGTTTAAACTTTGTCATCATTGTGACATGCTATACCCTTTGCTAAATTGGCCATAGTTTCAACTTTGTCGTCATTTTGACACATGCTATACCCTTTGCTAAATTGGCCATAGTTTCGACTTTGTCGTCATTTTGACACATGCTATACCCTTTGCTAAATTGGCCATAATTTCGACTTTGTCGTCATTTTGACACATGCTATACCCTTTGCTAAATTGGCCATAATTTCGACTTTGTCGTCATTTTGACACATGCTATACCCTTTGCTAAATGTGCCATAATGTCAACTTTGTCATCATTTTGACACATGCTATACCCTTTGCTAAATGTGCCATAATTTCAACTTTGTCATCATTTTGACACATGCTATACCCTTTGCTAAATGTGCCATAATTTCAACTTTGTCATCATTTTGACAAAGGCTATACCCTTTGCTAAATGTGCCATAATTTCAACTTTGTCATCATTTTAACACATGATATACCCTTTGCTAAATTGGCCATAATTTCAACTTTGTCATCATTTTGACACATGCTATACCCTTTGCTAAATGTGCCATAATTTCAACTTTGTCATCATTTTGACACATGCTATACCCTTTGCTAAATGTGCCATAATTTCAACTTTGTAATCATTTTGACACATGCTATACCCTTTGCTAAATGTGCCATACTTTCAACTTTGTCATCATTTTGACACATGCTATACCCTTTGCTAAATGTGCCATAATTTCAACTTTGTCATCATTTTGACACATGCTATACCCTTTGCTAAATGTGCCATAATTTCAACTTTGTCATCATTTTGACACATGCTATACCCTTTGCTAAATGTGCCATAATTTCAACTTTGTAATCATTTTGACACATGCTATACCCTTTGCTAAATGTGCCATACTTTCAACTTTGTCATCATTTTGACACGTGCTATACCCTTTGCTAAATGTGCCATAATTTCAACTTTGTCATCATTGTGACACGTGCTATACCCTTTGCTAAATGTGCCATAATTTTAACTTTTTCATCATTTTGACACGTGCTATACCCTTTGCTAAATGTGCCATAATTTCAACTTTGTCATCATTTTGACACGTGCTATACCCTTTGCTAAATGTGCCATAATTTCAACTTTGTCATCATTGTGACACGTGCTATACCCTTTGCTAAATTGGCCATAATTTCAACTTTGTCATCATTGTGACACGTGCTATACCCTTTGCTAAATGTGCCATAATTTCGACTTTGTCATCATTGTGACACGTGCTATACCCTTTGCTAAATGTGCCATAATTTCAACTTTGTCATCATTTTGACACGTGCTATACCCTTTGCTAAATGTGCCATAATTTCGACTTTGTCATCATTGTGACACATGCAATACCCTTTGCTAAATGTGCCATAATTTCGACTTTGTCATCATTGTGACACATGCTATACCCTTTGCTAAATTGGCCATAGTTTCGACTTTGTCGTCATTTTGACACATGCTATACCCTTTGCTAAATTGGCCATAATTTCAACTTTGTCATCATTTTGACACATGCTATACCCTTTGCTAAATTGGCCATAATTTCAACTTTGTCATCATTTTGACACATGCTATACCCTTTGCTAAATTTGCCAAAATTTTGACATTTTATGCCATAATTTCCACTTTGTCATCATTTTGACACATGCTATACCCTTTGCTTAATTGGCCATAATTTCAACTTTGTCATCATTTTGACACATGCTATACCCTTTGCTAAATGTGGCATAATTTCAACTTTGTCATCATTGTGACACATGCTATACCCTTTGCTAAATTGGTCATAGTTTAAACTTTGTCATCATTGTGACATGCTATACCCTTTGCTAAATTGGCCATAATTTTGACTTTGTCGTCATTTTGACACATGCTATACCCTTTGCTAAATGTGCAATAATTTCAACTTTGTCATCATTTTGACACATGATATACCCTTTGCTAAATGTGCCATAATTTCAACCTTGTCATCATTTTGACAAATGCTATACCCTTTGCTAAATGTGCAATAATTTCAACTTTGTCATCATTTTGACAAATGCTATACCCTTTGCTAAATGTGCCATAATTTCAACTTTGTCATCATTTTGACACATGCTATACCCTTTGCTAAATTTGACATAATTTCAACTTTGTCATCATTTTGACACATGCTATACCCTTTGCTAAATGTGCAAAAATTTCAACTTTGTAATCATTTTGACACATGCTATACCCTTTGCTAAATGTGCCATACTTTCAACTTTGTCATCATTTTGACACGTGCTATACCCTTTGCTAAATGTGCCATAGTTTCAACTGTGTCATCATTTTGACACGTGCTATACCCTTTGCAAAATGTGCCATAATTTCAACTTTGTCATCATTTTGACACGTGCTATACCCTTTGCTAAATGTGCCACAATTTCGACTTTGTCATCATTGTGACACATGCTATACCCTTTGCTAAATTGGCCATAGTTTCGACTTTGTCGTCATTTTGACACATGCTATACCCTTTGCTAAATTGGCCATAATTTAAACTTAGTCATCATTTTGACACATGCTATACCCTTTGCTTAATTGGCCATAATTTCAACTTTGTCATCATTTTGACACATGCTATACCCTTTGCTAAATTTGCCATAGTTTAAACTTTGTCATCATTGTGACATGCTATACCCTTTGCTAAATTGGCCATAGTTTCAACTTTGTCGTCATTTTGACACATGCTATACCCTTTGCTAAATTGGCCATAGTTTCGACTTTGTCGTCATTTTGACACATGCTATACCCTTTGCTAAATTGGCCATAATTTCGACTTTGTCGTCATTTTGACACATGCTATACCCTTTGCTAAATTGGCCATAATTTCGACTTTGTCGTCATTTTGACACATGCTATACCCTTTGCTAAATGTGCCATAATGTCAACTTTGTCATCATTTTGACACATGCTATACCCTTTGCTAAATGTGCCATAATTTCAACTTTGTCATCATTTTGACACATGCTATACCCTTTGCTAAATGTGCCATAATGTCAACTTTGTCATCATTTTGACACATGCTATACCCTTTGCTAAATGTGCCATAATTTCAACTTTGTCATCATTTTGACAAATGCTATACCCTTTGCTAAATGTGCCATAATTTCAACTTTGTCATCATTTTGACACATGCTATACCCTTTGCTAAATGTGCCATAATTTCAACTTTGTCATCATTGTGACACATGCTATACCCTTTGCTAAATGTGCCATAATTTCAACTTTGTCATCATTTTGACACATGCTATACCCTTTGCTAAATGTGCCATAATTTCAACTTTGTAATCATTTTGACACATGCTATACCCTTTGCTAAATGTGCCATACTTTCAACTTTGTCATCATTTTGACACATGCTATACCCTTTGCTAAATGTGCCATAATTTCAACTTTGTCATCATTTTGACACAAGCTATACCCTTTGCTAAATGTGCAATAATTTCAACTTTGTCATCATTGTGACACGTGCTATACCCTTTGCTAAATGTGCCATAATTTTAACTTTTTCATCATTTTGACACGTGCTATACCCTTTGCTAAATGTGCCATAATTTCAACTTTGTCATCATTTTGACACGTGCTATACCCTTTGCTAAATTGGCCATAATTTCAACTTTGTCATCATTGTGACACGTGCTATACCCTTTGCTAAATTGGCCATAATTTCAACTTTGTCATCATTGTGACACGTGCTATACCCTTTGCTAAATGTGCCATAATTTCAACGTTGTCCTCATTTTGACACGTGCTATACCCTTTGCTAAATGTGCCATAATTTCGACTTTGTCATCATTGTGACACATGCTATACCCTTTGCTAAATGTGCTATAATTTCGACTTTGTCATCATTGTGACACATGCTATACCCTTTGCTAAATTGGCCATAGTTTCGACTTTGTCGTCATTTTGACACATGCTATACCCTTTGCTAAATTGGCCATAATTTCAACTTTGTCATCATTTTGACACGTGCTATACCCTTTGCTAAATGTGCCATAATTTCGACTTTGTCATCATTGTGACACATGCTATACCCTTTGCTAAATTGGCCATAGTTTCGACTTTGTCGTCATTTTGACACATGCTATACCCTTTGCTAAATTGGCCATAATTTAAACTTAGTCATCATTTTGACACATGCTATACCCTTTGCTTAATTGGCCATAATTTCAACTTTGTCATCATTTTGACACATGCTATACCCTTTGCTAAATGTGCCATAATTTCAACTTTGTCATCATTGTGACACATGCTATACCCTTTGCTAAATTGGCCATAGTTTAAACTTTGTCATCATTGTGACATGCTATACCCTTTGCTAAATTGGCCATAATTTCGACTTTGTCGTCATTTTGACACATGCTATACCCTTTGCTAAATTGGCCATAGTTTAAACTTTGTCATCATTGTGACATGCTATACCCTTTGCTAAATTGGCCATAGTTTCAACTTTGTCGTCATTTTGACACATGCTATACCCTTTGCTAAATTGGCCATAGTTTCGACTTTGTCGTCATTTTGACACATGCTATACCCTTTGCTAAATTGGCCATAATTTCGACTTTGTCGTCATTTTGACACATGCTATACCCTTTGCTAAATTGGCCATAATTTCGACTTTGTCGTCATTTTGACACATGCTATACCCTTTGCTAAATGTGCCATAATGTCAACTTTGTCATCATTTTGACACATGCTATACCCTTTGCTAAATGTGCCATAATTTCAACTTTGTCATCATTTTGACACATGCTATACCCTTTGCTAAATGTGCCATAATTTCAACTTTGTCATCATTTTGACAAAGGCTATACCCTTTGCTAAATGTGCCATAATTTCAACTTTGTCATCATTTTAACACATGATATACCCTTTGCTAAATTGGCCATAATTTCAACTTTGTCATCATTTTGACACATGCTATACCCTTTGCTAAATGTGCCATAATTTCAACTTTGTCATCATTTTGACACATGCTATACCCTTTGCTAAATGTGCCATAATTTCAACTTTGTAATCATTTTGACACATGCTATACCCTTTGCTAAATGTGCCATACTTTCAACTTTGTCATCATTTTGACACATGCTATACCCTTTGCTAAATGTGCCATAATTTCAACTTTGTCATCATTTTGACACAAGCTATACCCTTTGCTAAATGTGCCATAATTTCAACTTTGTCATCATTGTGACACGTGCTATACCCTTTGCTAAATGTGCCATAATTTTAACTTTTTCATCATTTTGACACGTGCTATACCCTTTGCTAAATGTGCCATAATTTCAACTTTGTCATCATTTTGACACGTGCTATACCCTTTGCTAAATTGGCCATAATTTCAACTTTGTCATCATTGTGACACGTGCTATACCCTTTGCTAAATTGGCCATAATTTCAACTTTGTCATCATTGTGACACGTGCTATACCCTTTGCTAAATGTGCCATAATTTCAACGTTGTCCTCATTTTGACACGTGCTATACCCTTTGCTAAATGTGCCATAATTTCGACTTTGTCATCATTGTGACACATGCTATACCCTTTGCTAAATGTGCCATAATTTCGACTTTGTCATCATTGTGACACATGCTATACCCTTTGCTAAATTGGCCATAGTTTCGACTTTGTCGTCATTTTGACACATGCTATACCCTTTGCTAAATTGGCCATAATTTCAACTTTGTCATCATTTTGACACATGCTATACCCTTTGCTAAATTGGCCATAATTTCAACTTTGTCATCATTTTGACACATGCTATACCCTTTGCTAAATTTGCCAAAATTTTGACATTTTATGCCATAATTTCCACTTTGTCATCATTTTGACACATGCTATACCCTTTGCTTAATTGGCCATAATTTCAACTTTGTCATCATTTTGACACATGCTATACCCTTTGCTAAATGTGGCATAATTTCAACTTTGTCATCATTGTGACACATGCTATACCCTTTGCTAAATTGGTCATAGTTTAAACTTTGTCATCATTGTGACATGCTATACCCTTTGCTAAATTGGCCATAATTTCGACTTTGTCGTCATTTTGACACATGCTATACCCTTTGCTAAATGTGCCATAATTTCAACCTTGTCATCATTTTGACAAATGCTATACCCTTTGCTAAATGTGCAATAATTTCAACTTTGTCATCATTTTGACACATGATATACCCTTTGCTAAATGTGCCATAATTTCAACTTTGTCATCATTTTGACACATGCTATACCCTTTGCTAAATTTGACATAATTTCAACTTTGTCATCATTTTGACACATGCTATACCCTTTGCTAAATGTGCAAAAATTTCAACTTTGTAATCATTTTGACACATGCTATACCCTTTGCTAAATGTGCCATACTTTCAACTTTGTCATCATTGTGACACATGCTATACCCTTTGCTAAATGTGCCATAATTTCGACTTTGTCATCATTGTGACACATGCTATACCCTTTGCTAAATTGGCCATAGTTTCGACTTTGTCGTCATTTTGACACATGCTATACCCTTTGCTAAATTGGCCATAATTTCAACTTTGTCATCATTTTGACACATGCTATACCCTTTGCTAAATTGGCCATAATTTCAACTTTGTCATCATTTTGACACATGCTATACCCTTTGCTAAATTTGCCAAAATTTTGACATTTTATGCCATAATTTCCACTTTGTCATCATTTTGACACATGCTATACCCTTTGCTTAATTGGCCATAATTTCAACTTTGTCATCATTTTGACACATGCTATACCCTTTGCTAAATGTGGCATAATTTCAACTTTGTCATCATTTTGACACGTGCTATACCCTTTGCTAAATGTGCCATACTTTCAACTTTGTCATCATTGTGACACATGCTATACCCTTTGCTAAATGTGCCATAATTTCGACTTTGTCATCATTGTGACACATGCTATACCCTTTGCTAAATTGGCCATAGTTTCGACTTTGTCGTCATTTTGACACATGCTATACCCTTTGCTAAATTGGCCATAATTTCAACTTTGTCATCATTTTGACACATGCTATACCCTTTGCTAAATTGGCCATAATTTCAACTTTGTCATCATTTTGACACATGCTATACCCTTTGCTAAATTTGCCAAAATTTTGACATTTTATGCCATAATTTCCACTTTGTCATCATTTTGACACATGCTATACCCTTTGCTTAATTGGCCATAATTTCAACTTTGTCATCATTTTGACACATGCTATACCCTTTGCTAAATGTGGCATAATTTCAACTTTGTCATCATTGTGACACATGCTATACCCTTTGCTAAATTGGTCATAGTTTAAACTTTGTCATCATTGTGACATGCTATACCCTTTGCTAAATTGGCCATAATTTCGACTTTGTCGTCATTTTGACACATGCTATACCCTTTGCTAAATGTGCCATAATTTCAACCTTGTCATCATTTTGACAAATGCTATACCCTTTGCTAAATGTGCAATAATTTCAACTTTGTCATCATTTTGACACATGATATACCCTTTGCTAAATGAGCCATAATTTCAACTTTGTCATCATTTTGACACATGCTATACCCTTTGCTAAATTTGACATAATTTCAACTTTGTCATCATTTTGACACATGCTATACCCTTTGCTAAATGTGCAAAAATTTCAACTTTGTAATCATTTTGACACGTGCTATACCCTTTGCAAAATGTGCCATAATTTCAACTTTGTCATCATTTTGACACGTGCTATACCCTTTGCTAAATGTGCCATAATTTCGACTTTGTCATCATTGTGACACATGCTATACCCTTTGCTAAATTGGCCATAGTTTCGACTTTGTCGTCATTTTGACACATGCTATACCCTTTGCTAAATTGGCCATAATTTAAACTTAGTCATCATTTTGACACATGCTATACCCTTTGCTTAATTGGCCATAATTTCAACTTTGTCATCATTTTGACACATGCTATACCCTTTGCTAAATGTGCCATAATTTCAACTTTGTCATCATTGTGACACATGCTATACCCTTTGCTAAATTGGCCATAGTTTAAACTTTGTCATCATTGTGACATGCTATACCCTTTGCTAAATTGGCCATAGTTTCAACTTTGTCGTCATTTTGACACATGCTATACCCTTTGCTAAATTGGCCATAGTTTCGACTTTGTCGTCATTTTGACACATGCTATACCCTTTGCTAAATTGGCCATAATTTCGACTTTGTCGTCATTTTGACACATGCTATACCCTTTGCTAAATTGGCCATAATTTCGACTTTGTCGTCATTTTGACACATGCTATACCCTTTGCTAAATGTGCCATAATGTCAACTTTGTCATCATTTTGACACATGCTATACCCTTTGCTAAATGTGCCATAATTTCAACTTTGTCATCATTTTGACACATGCTATACCCTTTGCTAAATGTGCCATAATGTCAACTTTGTCATCATTTTGACACATGCTATACCCTTTGCTAAATGTGCCATAATTTCAACTTTGTCATCATTTTGACAAATGCTATACCCTTTGCTAAATGTGCCATAATTTCAACTTTGTCATCATTTTGACACATGCTATACCCTTTGCTAAATGTGCCATAATTTCAACTTTGTCATCATTTTGACAAAGGCTATACCCTTTGCTAAATGTGCCATAATTTCAACTTTGTCATCATTTTAACACATGATATACCCTTTGCTAAATTGGCCATAATTTCAACTTTGTCATCATTTTGACACATGCTATACCCTTTGCTAAATGTGCCATAATTTCAACTTTGTCATCATTTTGACACATGCTATACCCTTTGCTAAATGTGCCATAATTTCAACTTTGTAATCATTTTGACACATGCTATACCCTTTGCTAAATGTGCCATACTTTCAACTTTGTCATCATTTTGACACATGCTATACCCTTTGCTAAATGTGCCATAATTTCAACTTTGTCATCATTTTGACACAAGCTATACCCTTTGCTAAATGTGCAATAATTTCAACTTTGTCATCATTGTGACACGTGCTATACCCTTTGCTAAATGTGCCATAATTTTAACTTTTTCATCATTTTGACACGTGCTATACCCTTTGCTAAATGTGCCATAATTTCAACTTTGTCATCATTTTGACACGTGCTATACCCTTTGCTAAATTGGCCATAATTTCAACTTTGTCATCATTGTGACACGTGCTATACCCTTTGCTAAATTGGCCATAATTTCAACTTTGTCATCATTGTGACACGTGCTATACCCTTTGCTAAATGTGCCATAATTTCAACGTTGTCCTCATTTTGACACGTGCTATACCCTTTGCTAAATGTGCCATAATTTCGACTTTGTCATCATTGTGACACATGCTATACCCTTTGCTAAATGTGCTATAATTTCGACTTTGTCATCATTGTGACACATGCTATACCCTTTGCTAAATTGGCCATAGTTTCGACTTTGTCGTCATTTTGACACATGCTATACCCTTTGCTAAATTGGCCATAATTTCAACTTTGTCATCATTTTGACACGTGCTATACCCTTTGCTAAATGTGCCATAATTTCGACTTTGTCATCATTGTGACACATGCTATACCCTTTGCTAAATTGGCCATAGTTTCGACTTTGTCGTCATTTTGACACATGCTATACCCTTTGCTAAATTGGCCATAATTTAAACTTAGTCATCATTTTGACACATGCTATACCCTTTGCTTAATTGGCCATAATTTCAACTTTGTCATCATTTTGACACATGCTATACCCTTTGCTAAATGTGCCATAATTTCAACTTTGTCATCATTGTGACACATGCTATACCCTTTGCTAAATTGGCCATAGTTTAAACTTTGTCATCATTTTGACACATGCTATACCCTTTGCTAAATTGGCCATAGTTTCAACTTTGTCGTCATTTTGACACATGCTATACCCTTTGCTAAATTGGCCATAGTTTCGACTTTGTCGTCATTTTGACACATGCTATACCCTTTGCTAAATTGGCCATAATTTCGACTTTGTCGTCATTTTGACACATGCTATACCCTTTGCTAAATTGGCCATAATTTCGACTTTGTCGTCATTTTGACACATGCTATACCCTTTGCTAAATGTGCCATAATGTCAACTTTGTCATCATTTTGACACATGCTATACCCTTTGCTAAATGTGCCATAATGTCAACTTTGTCATCATTTTGACACATGCTATACCCTTTGCTAAATGTGCCATAATTTCAACTTTGTCATCATTTTGACAAATGCTATACCCTTTGCTAAATTGGCCATAATTTCAACTTTGTCATCATTTTGACACATGCTATACCCTTTGCTAAATGTGCCATAATTTCAACTTTGTCATCATTTTGACAAAGGCTATACCCTTTGCTAAATGTGCCATAATTTCAACTTTGTCATCATTTTAACACATGATATACCCTTTGCTAAATTGGCCATAATTTCAACTTTGTCATCATTTTGACACATGCTATACCCTTTGCTAAATGTGCCATAATTTCAACTTTGTCATCATTTTGACACATGCTATACCCTTTGCTAAATGTGCCATAATTTCAACTTTGTAATCATTTTGACACATGCTATACCCTTTGCTAAATGTGCCATACTTTCAACTTTGTCATCATTTTGACACATGCTATACCCTTTGCTAAATGTGCCATAATTTCAACTTTGTCATCATTTTGACACAAGCTATACCCTTTGCTAAATGTGCCATAATTTCAACTTTGTCATCATTGTGACACGTGCTATACCCTTTGCTAAATGTGCCATAATTTTAACTTTTTCATCATTTTGACACGTGCTATACCCTTTGCTAAATGTGCCATAATTTCAACTTTGTCATCATTTTGACACGTGCTATACCCTTTGCTAAATTGGCCATAATTTCAACTTTGTCATCATTGTGACACGTGCTATACCCTTTGCTAAATTGGCCATAATTTCAACTTTGTCCTCATTTTGACACGTGCTATACCCTTTGCTAAATGTGCCATAATTTCGACTTTGTCATCATTGTGACACATGCTATACCCTTTGCTAAATGTGCCATTATTTCGACTTTGTCATCATTGTGACACATGCTATACCCTTTGCTAAATTGGCCATAGTTTCGACTTTGTCGTCATTTTGACACATGCTATACCCTTTGCTAAATTGGCCATAATTTCAACTTTGTCATCATTTTGACACATGCTATACCCTTTGCTAAATTGGCCATAATTTCAACTTTGTCATCATTTTGACACATGCTATACCCTTTGCTAAATTTGCCAAAATTTTGACATTTTATGCCATAATTTCCACTTTGTCATCATTTTGACACATGCTATACCCTTTGCTTAATTGGCCATAATTTCAACTTTGTCATCATTTTGACACATGCTATACCCTTTGCTAAATGTGGCATAATTTCAACTTTGTCATCATTTTGACAAATGCTATACCCTTTGCTAAATTGGTCATAGTTTAAACTTTGTCATCATTGTGACATGCTATACCCTTTGCTAAATTGGCCATAATTTCGACTTTGTCGTCATTTTGACACATGCTATACCCTTTGCTAAATGTGCCATAATTTCAACTTTGTCATCATTTTGACAAATGCTATACCCTTTGCTAAATGTGCAATAATTTCAACTTTGTCATCATTTTGACACATGATATACCCTTTGCTAAATGTGCCATAATTTCAACTTTGTCATCATTTTGACACATGCTATACCCTTTGCTAAATTTGACATAATTTCAACTTTGTCATCATTTTGACACATGCTATACCCTTTGCTAAATGTGCAAAAATTTCAACTTTGTAATCATTTTGACACATGCTATACCCTTTGCTAAATGTGCCATATATTCAACTTTGTCATCATTTTGACACGTGCTATACCCTTTGCTAAATGTGCCATAGTTTCAACTGTGTCATCATTTTGACACGTGCTATACCCTTTGCAAAATGTGCCATAATTTCAACTTTGTCATCATTTTGACACGTGCTATACCCTTTGCTAAATGTGCCATAATTTCAACTTTGTCATCATTTTGACACGTGCTATACCCTTTGCTAAATTGGCCATAATTTCAACTTTGTCATCATTGTGACACGTGCTATACCCTTTGCTAAATGTGCCATAATTTCAACTTTTTCATCATTTTGACACGTGCTATACCCTTTGCTAAATTGGCCATAATTTCAACTTTGTCATCATTGTGACACGTGCTATACCCTTTGCTAAATTTGCCATAATTTCAACTTTGTCATCATTGTGACACATGCTATACCCTTTGCTAAATTGGCCATAATTTCAACTTTGTCATCATTTTGACACATGCTATACCCTTTGCTAAATTGGCCATAATTTCGACTTTGTCGTCATTGTGACACATGCTATACCCTTTGCTAAATTGGCCATAGTTTCGACTTTGTCGTCATTTTGACACATGCTATACCCTTTGCTAAATTAACCATAATTGCGACTTTGTCGTCATTTTGACACATGCTATACCCTTTGCTAGATTGGCCATAATTTCAACTTTGTCATCATTTTGACACATGCTATACCCTTTGCTAAATTGGCCATAATTTCAACTTTGTCATCATTTTGACACATGCTATACCCTTTGCTAAATTGGCCATAATTTCAACTTTGTCATCATTTTGACACGTGCTATACCCTTTGCTAAATTGGCCATAATTTCAACTTTGTCATCATTGTGACACGTGCTATACCCTTTGCTAAATTGGCCATAATTTCAACTTTTTCATCATTTTGACACGTGCTATACCCTTTGCTAAATTGGCCATAATTTCAACTTTGTCATCATTGTGACACGTGCTATACCCTTTGCTAAATTGGCCATAATTTCAACTTTGTCATCATTGTGACACGTGCTATACCCTTTGGTAAATTGGCCATAATTTCAACTTAGTCGTCATTTTGACACATGCTATACCCTTTGCTAAATTGGCCATAATTTCGACTTTGTCGTCATTGTGACACATGCTATACCCTTTGCTAAATTGGCCATAGTTTCGACTTTGTCGTCATTTTGACACATGCTATACCCTTTGCTAAATTGGCCATAATTTCGACTTTGTCGTCATTTTGACACATGCTATACCCTTTGCTAAATTGGCCATAATTTCGACTTTGTCGTCATTTTGACACATGCTATACCCTTTGCTAAATTGGCCATAATTTCGACTTTGTCGTCATTTTGACACATGCTATACCCTTTGCTAAATTGGCCATAATTTCGACTTTGTCATCATTTTGACACATGCTATACCCTTTGCTAAATTGGCCATAATTTCAACTTTGTCATCATTGTGACACATGCTATACCCTTTGCTAAATTGGCCATAATTTCAACTTTGTCATCATTTTGACACGTGCTATACCCTTTGCTAAATTGGCCATAATTTCAACTTTGTCATCATTGTGACACGTGCTATACCCTTTGCTAAATTGGCCATAATTTCAACTTTGTCATCATTTTGACACATGCTATACCCTTTGCTAAATTTGCCAAAATTTTGACATTTTATGCCATAATTTCCACTTTGTCATCATTTTGACACATGCTATACCCTTTGCTTAATTGGCCATAATTTCAACTTTGTCATCATTTTGACACATGCTATACCCTTTGCTAAATGTGGCATAATTTCAACTTTGTCATCATTGTGACACATGCTATACCCTTTGCTAAATTGGTCATAGTTTAAACTTTGTCATCATTGTGACATGCTATACCCTTTGCTAAATTGGCCATAATTTCGACTTTGTCGTCATTTTGACAAATGCTATACCCTTTGCTAAATGTGCAATAATTTCAACTTCGTCATCATTTTGACACATGATATACCCTTTGCTAAATGTGCCATAATTTCAACTTTGTCATCATTTTGACACATGCTATACCCTTTGCTAAATTTGACATAATTTCAACTTTGTCATCATTTTGACACATGCTATACCCTTTACTAAATGTGCAAAAATTTCAACTTTGTAATCATTTTGACACATGCTATACCCTTTGCTAAATGTGCCATACTTTCAACTTTGTCATCATTTTGACACGTGCTATACCCTTTGCTAAATGTGCCATAGTTTCAACTGTGTCATCATTTTGACACGTGCTATACCCTTTGCTAAATGTGCCATAATTTCAACTTTGTCATCATTTTGACACATGCTATACCCTTTGCTAAATGTGCCATAATTTCAACTTTGTAATCATTTTGACACATGCTATACCCTTTGCTAAATGTGCCATACTTTCAACTTTGTCATCATTTTGACACATGCTATACCCTTTGCTAAATGTGCCATAATTTCAACTTTGTCATCATTTTGACACAAGCTATACCCTTTGCTAAATGTGCCATAATTTCAACTTTGTCATCATTGTGACACGTGCTATACCCTTTGCTAAATGTGCCATAGTTTCAACTTTGTCATCATTGTGACACGTGCTATACCCTTTGCTAAATTGGCCATAATTTCGACTTTGTCGTCATTTTGACACATGCTATACCCTTTGCTAAATGTGCCATAATGTCAACTTTGTCATCATTTTGACACATGCTATACCCTTTGCTAAATGTGCCATAATTTCAACTTTGTCATCATTTTGACACATGCTATACCCTTTGCTAAATGTGCCATAATTTCAACTTTGTCATCATTTTGACAAAGGCTATACCCTTTGCTAAATGTGCCATAATTTCAACTTTGTCATCATTTTAACACATGATATACCCTTTGCTAAATTGGCCATAATTTCAACTTTGTCATCATTTTGACACATGCTATACCCTTTGCTAAATGTGCCATAAATTCAACTTTGTCATCATTTTGACACATGCTATACCCTTTGCTAAATGTGCCATAATTTCAACTTTGTAATCATTTTGACACATGCTATACCCTTTGCTAAATGTGCCATACTTTCAACTTTGTCATCATTTTGACACATGCTATACCCTTTGCTAAATGTGCCATAATTTCAACTTTGTCATCATTTTGACACAAGCTATACCCTTTGCTAAATGTGCCATAATTTCAACTTTGTCATCATTGTGACACGTGCTATACCCTTTGCTAAATGTGCCATAATTTTAACTTTTTCATCATTTTGACACGTGCTATACCCTTTGCTAAATGTGCCATAATTTCAACTTTGTCATCATTTTGACACGTGCTATACCCTTTGCTAAATTGGCCATAATTTCAACTTTGTCATCATTGTGACACGTGCTATACCCTTTGCTAAATGTGCCATAATTTCAACTTTGTCATCATTTTGACAAATGCTATACCCTTTGCTAAATGTGCAATAATTTCAACTTTGTCATCATTTTGACACATGATATACCCTTTGCTAAATGTGCCATAATTTCAACTTTGTCATCATTTTGACACATGCTATACCCTTTGCTAAATTTGACATAATTTCAACTTTGTCATCATTTTGACACATGCTATACCCTTTGCTAAATGTGCAAAAATTTCAACTTTGTCATCATTTTGACACATGCTATACCCTTTGCTAAATGTGCCATAATTTCAACTTTGTCATCATTTTGACACGTGCTATACCCTTTGCTAAATGTGCCATAGTTTCAACTGTGTCATCATTTTGACACGTGCTATACCCTTTGCTAAATTGGCCATAATTTCAACTTTGTCATCATTGTGACACATGCTATACCCTTTGCTAAATTGGCCATAATTTCGACTATATCGTCATTGTGACACATGCTATACCCTTTGCTAAATTGGCCATAGTTTCGACTTTGTCGTCATTTTGACACATGCTATACCCTTTGCTAAATTAACCATAATTGCGACTTTGTCGTCATTTTGACACATGCTATACCCTTTGCTAGATTGGCCATAATTTCAACTTTGTCATCATTTTGACACATGCTATACCCTTTGCTAAATTGGCCATAATTTCAACTTTGTCATCATTTTGACACATGCTATACCGTTTGCTAAATTGGCCATAATTTCAACTTTGTCATCATTTTGACACGTGCTATACCCTTTGCTAAATTGGCCATAATTTCAACTTTGTCATCATTGTGACACGTGCTATACCCTTTGCTAAATTGGCCATAATTTCAACTTTGTCATCATTGTGACACGTGCTATACCCTTTGCTAAATTGGCCATAATTTCAACTTAGTCGTCATTTTGACACATGCTATACCCTTTGCTAAATTGGCCATAGTTTCGACTTTGTCGTCATTTTGACACATGCTATACCCTTTGCTAAATTGGCCATAATTTCAACTTTGTCATCATTGTGACACGTGCTATACCCTTTGCTAAATTGGCCATAATTTCAACTTTGTCATCATTGTGACACGTGCTATACCCTTTGCTAAATTGGCCATAATTTCAACTTAGTCGTCATTGTGACACATGCTATACCCTTTGCTAAATTGGCCATAGTTTCGACTTTGTCGTCATTTTGACACATGCTATACCCTTTGCTAAATTGGCCATAATTTCGACTTTGTCGTCATTTTGACACATGCTATACCCTTTGCTAAATTGGCCATAATTTCAACTTAGTCGTCATTTTGACACATGCTATACCCTTTGCTAAATTGGCCATAATTTCAACTTAGTCGTCATTTTGACACATGCTATACCCTTTGCTAAATTGGCCATAATTTCGACTTTGTCGTCATTTTGACACATGCTATACCCTTTGCTAAATTGGCCATAATTTCGACTTTGTCATCATTTTGACACATGCTATACCCTTTGCTAAATTGGCCATAATTTCAACTTTGTCATCATTGTGACACATGCTATACCCTTTGCTAAATTGGCCATAATTTCAACTTTGTCATCATTTTGACACGTGCTATACCCTTTGCTAAATTGGCCATAATTTCAACTTTGTCATCATTGTGACACGTGCTATACCCTTTGCTAAATTGGCCATAATTTCAACTTTGTCATCATTTTGACACATGCTATACCCTTTGCTAAATTTGCCAAAATTTTGACATTTTATGCCATAATTTCCACTTTGTCATCATTTTGACACATGCTATACCCTTTGCTTAATTGGCCATAATTTCAACTTTGTCATCATTTTGACACATGCTATACCCTTTGCTAAATGTGGCATAATTTCAACTTTGTCATCATTGTGACACATGCTATACCCTTTGCTAAATTGGTCATAGTTTAAACTTTGTCATCATTGTGACATGCTATACCCTTTGCTAAATTGGCCATAATTTCGACTTTGTCGTCATTTTGACACATGCTATACCCTTTGCTAAATGTGCCATAATTTCAACTTTGTCATCATTTTGACAAATGCTATACCCTTTGCTAAATGTGCAATAATTTCAACTTTGTCATCATTTTGACACATGATATACCCTTTGCTAAATGTGCCATAATTTCAACTTTGTCATCATTTTGACACATGCTATACCCTTTGCTAAATTTGACATAATTTCAACTTTGTCATCATTTTGACACATGCTATACCCTTTGCTAAATGTGCAAAAATTTCAACTTTGTAATCATTTTGACACATGCTATACCCTTTGCTAAATGTGCCATACTTTCAACTTTGTCATCATTTTGACACGTGCTATACCCTTTGCTAAATGTGCCATAATTTCAACTTTGTCATCATTTTGACACGTGCTATACCCTTTGCTAAATGTGCCATAGTTTCAACTGTGTCATCATTTTGACACGTGCTATACCCTTTGCTAAATTGGCCATAATTTCAACTTTGTCATCATTGTGACACATGCTATACCCTTTGCTAAATTGGCCATAATTTCGACTATATCGTCATTGTGACACATGCTATACCCTTTGCTAAATTGGCCATAGTTTCGACTTTGTCGTCATTTTGACACATGCTATACCCTTTGCTAAATTAACCATAATTGCGACTTTGTCGTCATTTTGACACATGCTATACCCTTTGCTAGATTGGCCATAATTTCAACTTTGTCATCATTTTGACACATGCTATACCCTTTGCTAAATTGGCCATAATTTCAACTTTGTCATCATTTTGACACATGCTATACCGTTTGCTAAATTGGCCATAATTTCAACTTTGTCATCATTTTGACACGTGCTATACCCTTTGCTAAATTGGCCATAATTTCAACTTTGTCATCATTGTGACACGTGCTATACCCTTTGCTAAATTGGCCATAATTTCAACTTTGTCATCATTGTGACACGTGCTATACCCTTTGCTAAATTGGCCATAATTTCAACTTAGTCGTCATTTTGACACATGCTATACCCTTTGCTAAATTGGCCATAGTTTCGACTTTGTCGTCATTTTGACACATGCTATACCCTTTGCTAAATTGGCCATAATTTCAACTTTGTCATCATTGTGACACGTGCTATACCCTTTGCTAAATTGGCCATAATTTCAACTTTGTCATCATTGTGACACGTGCTATACCCTTTGCTAAATTGGCCATAATTTCAACTTAGTCGTCATTGTGACACATGCTATACCCTTTGCTAAATTGGCCATAGTTTCGACTTTGTCGTCATTTTGACACATGCTATACCCTTTGCTAAATTGGCCATAATTTCGACTTTGTCGTCATTTTGACACATGCTATACCCTTTGCTAAATTGGCCATAATTTCAACTTAGTCGTCATTTTGACACATGCTATACCCTTTGCTAAATTGGCCATAATTTCAACTTAGTCGTCATTTTGACACATGCTATACCCTTTGCTAAATTGGCCATAATTTCGACTTTGTCGTCATTTTGACACATGCTATACCCTTTGCTAAATTGGCCATAATTTCGACTTTGTCATCATTTTGACACATGCTATACCCTTTGCTAAATTGGCCATAATTTCAACTTTGTCATCATTGTGACACATGCTATACCCTTTGCTAAATTGGCCATAATTTCAACTTTGTCATCATTTTGACACGTGCTATACCCTTTGCTAAATTGGCCATAATTTCAACTTTGTCATCATTGTGACACGTGCTATACCCTTTGCTAAATTGGCCATAATTTCAACTTTGTCATCATTTTGACACATGCTATACCCTTTGCTAAATTTGCCAAAATTTTGACATTTTATGCCATAATTTCCACTTTGTCATCATTTTGACACATGCTATACCCTTTGCTTAATTGGCCATAATTTCAACTTTGTCATCATTTTGACACATGCTATACCCTTTGCTAAATGTGGCATAATTTCAACTTTGTCATCATTGTGACACATGCTATACCCTTTGCTAAATTGGTCATAGTTTAAACTTTGTCATCATTGTGACATGCTATACCCTTTGCTAAATTGGCCATAATTTCGACTTTGTCGTCATTTTGACACATGCTATACCCTTTGCTAAATGTGCCATAATTTCAACTTTGTCATCATTTTGACAAATGCTATACCCTTTGCTAAATGTGCAATAATTTCAACTTTGTCATCATTTTGACACATGATATACCCTTTGCTAAATGTGCCATAATTTCAACTTTGTCATCATTTTGACACATGCTATACCCTTTGCTAAATTTGACATAATTTCAACTTTGTCATCATTTTGACACATGCTATACCCTTTGCTAAATGTGCAAAAATTTCAACTTTGTAATCATTTTGACACATGCTATACCCTTTGCTAAATGTGCCATACTTTCAACTTTGTCATCATTTTGACACGTGCTATACCCTTTGCTAAATGTGCCATAATTTCAACTTTGTCATCATTTTGACACGTGCTATACCCTTTGCTAAATGTGCCATAGTTTCAACTGTGTCATCATTTTGACACGTGCTATACCCTTTGCTAAATTGGCCATAATTTCAACTTTGTCATCATTGTGACACATGCTATACCCTTTGCTAAATTGGCCATAATTTCGACTATATCGTCATTGTGACACATGCTATACCCTTTGCTAAATTGGCCATAGTTTCGACTTTGTCGTCATTTTGACACATGCTATACCCTTTGCTAAATTAACCATAATTGCGACTTTGTCGTCATTTTGACACATGCTATACCCTTTGCTAGATTGGCCATAATTTCAACTTTGTCATCATTTTGACACATGCTATACCCTTTGCTAAATTGGCCATAATTTCAACTTTGTCATCATTTTGACACATGCTATACCGTTTGCTAAATTGGCCATAATTTCAACTTTGTCATCATTTTGACACGTGCTATACCCTTTGCTAAATTGGCCATAATTTCAACTTTGTCATCATTGTGACACGTGCTATACCCTTTGCTAAATTGGCCATAATTTCAACTTTGTCATCATTGTGACACGTGCTATACCCTTTGCTAAATTGGCCATAATTTCAACTTAGTCGTCATTTTGACACATGCTATACCCTTTGCTAAATTGGCCATAGTTTCGACTTTGTCGTCATTTTGACACATGCTATACCCTTTGCTAAATTGGCCATAATTTCAACTTTGTCATCATTGTGACACGTGCTATACCCTTTGCTAAATTGGCCATAATTTCAACTTTGTCATCATTGTGACACGTGCTATACCCTTTGCTAAATTGGCCATAATTTCAACTTAGTCGTCATTGTGACACATGCTATACCCTTTGCTAAATTGGCCATAGTTTCGACTTTGTCGTCATTTTGACACATGCTATACCCTTTGCTAAATTGGCCATAATTTCGACTTTGTCGTCATTTTGACACATGCTATACCCTTTGCTAAATTGGCCATAATTTCAACTTAGTCGTCATTTTGACACATGCTATACCCTTTGCTAAATTGGCCATAATTTCAACTTAGTCGTCATTTTGACACATGCTATACCCTTTGCTAAATTGGCCATAATTTCGACTTTGTCGTCATTTTGACACATGCTATACCCTTTGCTAAATTGGCCATAATTTCGACTTTGTCATCATTTTGACACATGCTATACCCTTTGCTAAATTGGCCATAATTTCAACTTTGTCATCATTGTGACACATGCTATACCCTTTGCTAAATTGGCCATAATTTCAACTTTGTCATCATTTTGACACGTGCTATACCCTTTGCTAAATTGGCCATAATTTCAACTTTGTCATCATTGTGACACGTGCTATACCCTTTGCTAAATTGGCCATAATTTCAACTTTGTCATCATTTTGACACATGCTATACCCTTTGCTAAATTTGCCAAAATTTTGACATTTTATGCCATAATTTCCACTTTGTCATCATTTTGACACATGCTATACCCTTTGCTTAATTGGCCATAATTTCAACTTTGTCATCATTTTGACACATGCTATACCCTTTGCTAAATGTGGCATAATTTCAACTTTGTCATCATTGTGACACATGCTATACCCTTTGCTAAATTGGTCATAGTTTAAACTTTGTCATCATTGTGACATGCTATACCCTTTGCTAAATTGGCCATAATTTCGACTTTGTCGTCATTTTGACACATGCTATACCCTTTGCTAAATGTGCCATAATTTCAACTTTGTCATCATTTTGACAAATGCTATACCCTTTGCTAAATGTGCAATAATTTCAACTTTGTCATCATTTTGACACATGATATACCCTTTGCTAAATGTGCCATAATTTCAACTTTGTCATCATTTTGACACATGCTATACCCTTTGCTAAATTTGACATAATTTCAACTTTGTCATCATTTTGACACATGCTATACCCTTTGCTAAATGTGCAAAAATTTCAACTTTGTAATCATTTTGACACATGCTATACCCTTTGCTAAATGTGCCATACTTTCAACTTTGTCATCATTTTGACACGTGCTATACCCTTTGCTAAATGTGCCATAGTTTCAACTGTGTCATCATTTTGACACGTGCTATACCCTTTGCTAAATGTGCCATAATTTCGACTTTGTCATCATTGTGACACATGCTATACCCTTTGCTAAATTGGCCATAGTTTCGACTTTGTCATCATTGTGACACGTGCTATACCCTTTGCTAAATTGGCCATAATTTCAACTTTGTCATCATTGTGACACGTGCTATACCCTTTGCTAAATGTGCCATAATTTCAACGTTGTCCTCATTTTGACACGTGCTATACCCTTTGCTAAATGTGCCATAATTTCGACTTTGTCATCATTGTGACACATGCTATACCCTTTGCTAAATGTGCCATAATTTCGACTTTGTCATCATTGTGACACATGCTATACCCTTTGCTAAATTGGCCATAGTTTCGACTTTGTCGTCATTTTGACACATGCTATACCCTTTGCTAAATTGGCCATAATTTCAACTTTGTCATCATTTTGACACATGCTATACCCTTTGCTAAATTGGCCATAATTTCAACTTTGTCATCATTTTGACACATGCTATACCCTTTGCTAAATTTGCCAAAATTTTGACATTTTATGCCATAATTTCCACTTTGTCATCATTTTGACACATGCTATACCCTTTGCTTAATTGGCCATAATTTCAACTTTGTCATCATTTTGACACATGCTATACCCTTTGCTAAATGTGGCATAATTTCAACTTTGTCATCATTGTGACACATGCTATACCCTTTGCTAAATTGGTCATAGTTTAAACTTTGTCATCATTGTGACATGCTATACCCTTTGCTAAATTGGCCATAATTTCGACTTTGTCGTCATTTTGACACATGCTATACCCTTTGCTAAATGTGCCATAATTTCAACTTTGTCATCATTTTGACAAATGCTATACCCTTTGCTAAATTTGACATAATTTCAACTTTGTCATCATTTTGACACATGCTATACCCTTTGCTAAATGTGCAAAAATTTCAACTTTGTAATCATTTTGACACGTGCTATACCCTTTGCTAAATGTGCCATACTTTCAACTTTGTCATCATTTTGACACGTGCTATACCCTTTGCTAAATGTGCCATAGTTTCAACTGTGTCATCATTTTGACACGTGCTATACCCTTTGCAAAATGTGCCATAATTTCAACTTTGTCATCATTTTGACACGTGCTATACCCTTTGCTAAATGTGCCATAATTTCAACTTTGTCATCATTTTGACACGTGCTATACCCTTTGCTAAATTGGCCATAATTTCAACTTTGTCATCATTGTGACACGTAATATACCCTTTGCTAAATGTGCCATAATTTCAACTTTTTCATCATTTTGACACGTGCTATACCCTTTGCTAAATTGGCCATAATTTCAACTTTGTCATCATTGTGACACGTGCTATACCCTTTGCTAAATTTGCCATAATTTCAACTTTGTCATCATTGTGACACATGCTATACCCTTTGCTAAATTGGCCATAATTTCAACTTTGTCATCATTTTGACACATGCTATACCCTTTGCTAAATTGGCCATAATTTCGACTTTGTCGTCATTGTGACACATGCTATACCCTTTGCTAAATTGGCCATAGTTTCGACTTTGTCGTCATTTTGACACATGCTATACCCTTTGCTAAATTGGCCATAGTTTCGACTTTGTCGTCATTTTGACACATGCTATACCCTTTGCTAAATTAACCATAATTGCGACTTTGTCGTCATTTTGACACATGCTATACCCTTTGCTAAATTGGCCATAATTTCAACTTTGTCATCATTTTGACACATGCTATACCCTTTGCTAAATTGGCCATAATTTCAACTTTGTCATCATTTTGACACATGCTATACCCTTTGCTAAATTGGCCATAATTTCAACTTTGTCATCATTTTGACACATGCTATACCCTTTGCTAAATTGGCCATAATTTCAACTTTGTCATCATTTTGACACATGCTATACCCTTTGCTAAATTGGCCATAATTTCAACTTTGTCATCATTTTGACACGTGCTATACCCTTTGCTAAATTGGCCATAATTTCAACTTTGTCATCATTGTGACACGTGCTATACCCTTTGCTAAATTGGCCATAATTTCAACTTTTTCATCATTTTGACACGTGCTATACCCTTTGCTAAATTGGCCATAATTTCAACTTTGTCATCATTGTGACACGTGCTATACCCTTTGCTAAATTGGCCATAATTTCAACTTTGTCATCATTGTGACACGTGCTATACCCTTTGCTAAATTGGCCATAATTTCAACTTTGTCGTCATTGTGACACATGCTATACCCTTTGCTAAATTGGCCATAATTTCAACTTAGTCGTCATTTTGACACATGCTATACCCTTTGCTAAATTGGCCATAATTTCAACTTAGTCGTCATTTTGACACATGCTATACCCTTTGCTAAATTGGCCATAATTTCGACTTTGTCGTCATTGTGACACGTGCTATACGCTTTGCTAAATTGGCCATAGTTTCGACTTTGTCGTCATTTTGACACGTGCTATACCCTTTGCTAAATGTGCCATAATTTCGACTTTGTCGTCATTTTGACACGTGCTATACCCTTTGCTAAATTGGCCATAATTTCAACTTTGTCATCATTGTGACACGTGCTATACCCTTTGCTAAATTTGCCATAATTTCAACTTTGTCATCATTGTGACACATGCTATACCCTTTGCTAAATTGGCCATAATTTCAACTTTGTCATCATTTTGACACATGCTATACCCTTTGCTAAATTGGCCATAATTTCGACTTTGTCGTCATTGTGACACATGCTATACCCTTTGCTAAATTGGCCATAGTTTCGACTTTGTCGTCATTTTGACACATGCTATACCCTTTGCTAAATTAACCATAATTGCGACTTTGTCGTCATTTTGACACATGCTATACCCTTTGCTAGATATGCCATAATTTCAACTTTGTCATCATTTTGACACATGCTATACCCTTTGCTAAATTGGCCATAATTTCAACTTTGTCATCATTTTGACACATGCTATACCCTTTGCTAAATTGGCCATAATTTCAACTTTGTCATCATTTTGACACGTGCTATACCCTTTGCTAAATTGGCCATAATTTCAACTTTGTCATCATTGTGACACGTGCTATACCCTTTGCTAAATTGGCCATAATTTCAACTTTTTCATCATTTTGACACGTGCTATACCCTTTGCTAAATTGGCCATAATTTCAACTTTGTCATCATTGTGACACGTGCTATACCCTTTGCTAAATTGGCCATAATTTCAACTTTGTCATCATTGTGACACGTGCTATACCCTTTGCTAAATTGGCCATAATTTCAACTTAGTCGTCATTTTGACACATGCTATACCCTTTGCTAAATTGGCCATAATTTCGACTTTGTCGTCATTGTGACACATGCTATACCCTTTGCTAAATTGGCCATAGTTTCGACTTTGTCGTCATTTTGACACATGCTATACCCTTTGCTAAATTGGCCATAATTTCGACTTTGTCGTCATTTTGACACATGCTATACCCTTTGCTAAATTGGCCATAATTTCAACTTAGTCGTCATTTTGACACATGCTATACCCTTTGCTAAATTGGCCATAATTTCAACTTAGTCGTCATTTTGACACATGCTATACGCTTTGCTAAATTGGCCATAATTTCGACTTTGTCGTCATTTTGACACATGCTATACCCTTTGCTAAATTGGCCATAATTTCAACTTAGTCGTCATTTTGACACATGCTATACCCTTTGCTAAATTGGCCATAATTTCAACTTAGTCGTCATTTTGACACATGCTATACCCTTTGCTAAATTGGCCATAATTTCAACTTAGTCGTCATTTTGACACATGCTATACCCTTTGCTAAATTGGCCATAATTTCGACTTTGTCGTCATTTTGACACGTGCTATACCCTTTGCTAAATGTGCCATAATTTCGACTTTGTCCTCATTTTGACACGTGCTATACCCTTTGCTAAATGTGCCATAATTTCAACTTTGTCGTCATTGTGACACATGCTATACCGTTTGCTAAATGTGCCATAGTTTCGACTTTGTCGTCATTTTGACACATGCTATACCCTTTGCTAAATTGGCCATAATTTCGACTTTGTCGTCATTTTGACACATGCTATACCCTTTGCTAAATTGGCCATAATTTCGACTTTGTCGTCATTTTGACACATGCTATACCCTTTGCTAAATTGGCCATAATGTCGACTTTGTCGTCATTTTGACGCATGCTATACCCTTTGCAAAATTGGCCATAATTTCGACTTTGTCGTCATTTTGACACATGCTATACCCTTTGCTAAATTGGCCATAATTTCAACTTTGTCATCATTGTGACACGTGCTATACCCTTTGCTAAATTGGCCAAAATTTCAACTTTGTCATCATTGTGACACATGCTATACCCTTTGCTAAATTGGCCATAATTTCAACTTTGTCATCATTGTGACACATGCTATACCCTTTGCTAAATAGGCCATAATTTCAACTTAGTCGTCATTTTGACACATGCTATACCCTTTGCTAAATTGGCCATAATTTCGACTTTGTCATCATTGTGAC
Organism: Pseudorasbora parva; assembly: GCF_024679245.1. NCBI lineage: Eukaryota > Metazoa > Chordata > Actinopteri > Cypriniformes > Gobionidae > Pseudorasbora > Pseudorasbora parva. Next base: position 773,835 of record NC_090180.1, read on the forward strand.
ACATGCTATACCCTTTGCTAAATTGGCCATAATTTCGACTTTGTCGTCATTTTGACACATGCTATACCCTTTGCTAAATTGGCCATAATTTCGACTTTGTCGTCATTTTGACACATGCTATACCCTTTGCTAAATTGGCCATAATTTCGACTTTGTCGTCATTTTGACACATGCTATACCCTTTGCTAAATTGGCCATAATTTCGACTTTGTCGTCATTTTGACACGTGCTATACCCTTTGCTAAATTGGCCATAATTTCGACTTTGTCGTCATTTTGACACGTGCTATACCCTTTGCTAAATTGGCCATAATTTCGACTTTGTCATCATTTTGACACATGCTATACCCTTTGCTAAATTGGCCATAATTTCGACTTTGTCGTCATTTTGACACATGCTATACCCTTTGCTAAATTGGCCATAATTTTGACATTTTATGCCATATTTTCTACTTTGTCATCATTTTGACACATGCTATACCCTTTGCTAAACTGGCCATAATTTCAACTTTGTCATCATTGTGACACATGCTATACCCTTTGCTAAATTGGCCATAATTTCAACTTTGTCATCATTGTGACACATGCTATACCCTTTGCTAAATTGGCCATAATTTCAACTTTGTCATCATTTTGACACATGCTATACCCTTTGCTAAATTGGCCATAATTTCGACTTTGTCATCATTTTGACTCATGCTATACCCTTTGCTAAATTGGCCATAATTTCGACTTTGTCGTCATTTTGACACATGCTATACCCTTTGCTAAATTGGCCATAATTTCAACTTTGTCATCATTTTGACACATGCTATACCCTTTGCTAAATTGGCCATAATTTCAACTTTGTCATCATTTTGACACGTGCTATACCCTTTGCTAAATTGGCCATAATTTCAACTTTGTCATCATTGTGACACGTGCTATACCCTTTGCTAAATGTGCCATAATTTCAACTTTTTCATCATTTTTACACGTGCTATACCCTTTGCTAAATTGGCCATAATTTCAACTTTGTCATCATTGTGACACGTGCTATACCCTTTGCTAAATTGGCCATAATTTCAACTTTGTCATCATTGTGACACGTGCTATACCCTTTGCTAAATGTGCCATAATTTCAACTTTTTCATCATTTTTACACGTGCTATACCCTTTGCTAAATTGGCCATAATTTCAACTTTGTCATCATTGTGACACGTGCTATACCCTTTGCTAAATTGGCCATAATTTCAACCTAGTCGTCATTTTGACACATGCTATACCCTTTGCTAAATTGGCCATAGTTTCGACTTTGTCGTCATTTTGACACATGCTATACCCTTTGCTAAATTGGCCATAATTTCGACTTTGTCGTCATTTTGACACATGCTATACCCTTTGCTAAATTGGCCATAATTTCGACTTTGTCGTCATTTTGACACATGCTATACCCTTTGCTAAATTGGCCATAATTTCGACTTTGTCGTCATTTTGACACATGCTATACCCTTTGCTAAATTGGCCATAATTTCGACTTTGTCGTCATTTTGACACATGCTATACCCTTTGCTAAATTGGCCATAATTTCAACTTTGTCATCATTGTGACACGTGCTATACCCTTTGCTAAATTGGCCATAATTTCAACTTTGTCATCATTTTGACACGTGCTATACCCTTTGCTAAATTGGCCATAATTTCAACTTTGTCATCATTGTGACACGTGCTATACCTTTTGCTAAATTGGCCATAATTTCAACTTTGTCATCATTGTGACACGTGCTATACCCTTTGCTAAATTGGCCATAATTTCAACTTTGTCATCATTTTGACACATGCTATACCCTTTGCTAAATTGGCCATAATTTCGACTTTGTCGTCATTTTGACACATGCTATACCCTTTGCTAAATTGGCCATAATGTCGACTTTGTCGTCATTTTGACGCATGCTATACCCTTTGCAAAATTGGCCATAATTTCGACTTTGTCGTCATTTTGACACATGCTATACCCTTTGCTAAATTGGCCATAATTTCAACTTTGTCATCATTGTGACACGTGCTATACCCTTTGCTAAATTGGCCAAAATTTCAACTTTGTCATCATTGTGACACATGCTATACCCTTTGCTAAATTGGCCATAATTTCAACTTTGTCATCATTGTGACACATGCTATACCCTTTGCTAAATAGGCCATAATTTCAACTTAGTCGTCATTTTGACACATGCTATACCCTTTGCTAAATTGGCCATAATTTCGACTTTGTCATCATTGTGACACATGCTATACCCTTTGCTAAATTGGCCATAATTTCGACTTTGTCGTCATTTTGACACATGCTATACCCTTTGCTAAATTGGCCATAATTTCGACTTTGTCGTCATTTTGACACATGCTATACCCTTTGCTAAATTGGCCATAATTTCGACTTTGTCGTCATTTTGACACATGCTATACCCTTTGCTAAATTGGCCATAATTTCGACTTTGTCGTCATTTTGACACGTGCTATACCCTTTGCTAAATTGGCCATAATTTCGACTTTGTCGTCATTTTGACACATGCTATACCCTTTGCTAAATTGGCCATAATTTCGACTTTGTCGTCATTTTGACACATGCTATACCCTTTGCTAAATTGGCCATAATTTTGACATTTTATGCCATATTTTCTACTTTGTCATCATTTTGACACATGCTATACCCTTTGCTAAACTGGCCATAATTTCAACTTTGTCATCATTGTGACACATGCTATACCCTTTGCTAAATTGGCCATAATTTCAACTTTGTCATCATTGTGACACATGCTATACCCTTTGCTAAATTGGCCATAATTTCAACTTTGTCATCATTTTGACACATGCTATACCCTTTGCTAAATTGGCCATAATTTCGACTTTGTCATCATTTTGACTCATGCTATACCCTTTGCTAAATTGGCCATAATTTCGACTTTGTCGTCATTTTGACACATGCTATACCCTTTGCTAAATTGGCCATAATTTCAACTTTGTCATCATTTTGACACATGCTATACCCTTTGCTAAATTGGCCATAATTTCAACTTTGTCATCATTTTGACACGTGCTATACCCTTTGCTAAATTGGCCATAATTTCAACTTTGTCATCATTGTGACACGTGCTATACCCTTTGCTAAATGTGCCATAATTTCAACTTTTTCATCATTTTTACACGTGCTATACCCTTTGCTAAATTGGCCATAATTTCAACTTTGTCATCATTGTGACACGTGCTATACCCTTTGCTAAATTGGCCATAATTTCAACTTTGTCATCATTGTGACACGTGCTATACCCTTTGCTAAATGTGCCATAATTTCAACTTTTTCATCATTTTTACACGTGCTATACCCTTTGCTAAATTGGCCATAATTTCAACTTTGTCATCATTGTGACACGTGCTATACCCTTTGCTAAATTGGCCATAATTTCAACCTAGTCGTCATTTTGACACATGCTATACCCTTTGCTAAATTGGCCATAGTTTCGACTTTGTCGTCATTTTGACACATGCTATACCCTTTGCTAAATTGGCCATAATTTCGACTTTGTCGTCATTTTGACACATGCTATACCCTTTGCTAAATTGGCCATAATTTCGACTTTGTCGTCATTTTGACACATGCTATACCCTTTGCTAAATTGGCCATAATTTCGACTTTGTCGTCATTTTGACACATGCTATACCCTTTGCTAAATTGGCCATAATTTCGACTTTGTCGTCATTTTGACACATGCTATACCCTTTGCTAAATTGGCCATAATTTCAACTTTGTCATCATTGTGACACGTGCTATACCCTTTGCTAAATTGGCCATAATTTCAACTTTGTCATCATTTTGACACGTGCTATACCCTTTGCTAAATTGGCCATAATTTCAACTTTGTCATCATTGTGACACGTGCTATACCTTTTGCTAAATTGGCCATAATTTCAACTTTGTCATCATTGTGACACGTGCTATACCCTTTGCTAAATTGGCCATAATTTCAACTTTGTCATCATTGTGACACATGCTATACCCTTTGCTAAATTGGCCATAATTTCAACTTTGTCATCATTTTGACACATGCTATACCCTTTGCTAAATTGGCCATAATTTCAACTTAGTCGTCATTTTGACACATGCTATACCCTTTGCTAAATTGGCCATAATTTCGACTTTGTCGTCATTGTGACACATGCTATACCCTTTAGGGTCAGTATGATCTGAAGTTGACGGTGACGTCTCTTCTTCTGTGGTTTCTTCTTCTGTGGTGTTCAGCGGCTGGAGGACGGTGTTCAGAAGCTGCAGATGGAGCTGGAGCTGATAGAGGCGGTGGAGATGCAGGAGTGGAGCCCTCTGCTGGACGGCCCTCGCATTGACCTGCAGGACAAGCCTCCAGCCCCATGACATAATAAGCCACAATATTCAACCCTGCGCCTCATGTTTGAGGAACATTCATAATGTACATCATATTCATGGCATGTAAACACATTGAAAGCCCTTAAAGGGTTAGTTCATCCAAAACTGAAATGTCTGTCATTAACTCCTCCCCCTAATGTCGCTCCACACCCGTCAGACCTCCGTTCATCTTCACACACAGTTTAAGATATTTTATATTTAGTCCGAGAGCGTATGCAAGTGTATGCACACTATACTGTCCATGTCCAGAAAGGGAATAAAAACATCATCACAGTAGTCCATATGAGACATCAGTGGGTTAATTAGAGTCTCTTGAAGCATCCAAAAATAACAAAACATTTGGGTCCAAAAATAACAAAAACTACGACTTTATTCAGCATTGTAACTTTTTCAAATAAGTAATGTAAGTAAGGCGACTTTATTATCTTATGTATAGAATAAAAGAACTCATAAGTGCTGAGGTGTGTGTGAAAATATGCTATTGAAGTCATTTGAATATGCAATTCAGTATTCCTCAAAATGATACTGTTACTTGCCATAATTAACTTGAAAAATGTTACTTTTTTAAATACTCACAAGTTTTTACAGAAATTATGAGTATTTAAAAAAGTAACAGATATTTTGGTGTAAATGTAAAATGTGTTACTTTACCAGTTACTTAAAAAAAGTAATCTGATTACATTACTTATAATCAGTTTCTCCCAGCACCGAAAACAAGAAACACATTTACAAGTAATGTAATCAGATTACTTTTTTAAGTAACTGGTAAAGTAACACATCTTACATTTACACCAAAATATCTGTTACTTTTTCAAATAAGTAACGCACGAGTTTTGACAGAAATTATGAGTATTTAAATGTTGTTGTAAATGTAAAACTTGTAAAAGTAATCTGATTACATACCGAGTTACTTGTAATGCGTTTACACTAATACAAGTATGCATAAAAATGATGGATTAATGATCAATTTTATTCATGAAACATTTTCTTTTGTTAGATATGATCCTTTCTTCTCGAGATGGCGGATGGATCATTTTGTTTTAATCCTATGATAAGATTCACATTAAAATGAATCGTTTGTGTTTTTCTCCGATGAATGATAACTATGCCTGTAAAATGTGTTCATAAATCTGCTTCACTGAATCCTGTTTGTTTATAATCTTCAGGGGTTTTATGAACCTTATGCTAATTTCCCATTCTGATCGGACACTTGGAATCTGTTAATAAAGTATATTATTAAAAACTGTGTCGGTGCAGTAGATATTATTAATGCATTCTTATTGAAGACTGAAGGGAGATGAATATGGCAGATGTGTGAATCTGAGCAAACATCTTTAGTCCCTCACGTGATACACACTTCAGTCCTACTGTGAATTCTACACACACGCACACACACACACACACAGCCCCTAAACGTACCCATCACAGGAAACATTCTGATTTTTAATTTATGATTTATAAGCCTTTTGTAAAGTGGGGCCATGGGTAATGTCCTCATATTTCACCCTCTCCTGTAATACCTGTGTCATACCCATGGCATTATACACATTTGTTTCCTCATATATCACAAAAACATGCCCACACACACACACACACACACACACGCTTAATTTAGAAATAAACAGACACGAGAGTATGTAAATACTTTATTCATACTTTAATGATCGTCAGAACAATCTATGGGTTTCCAAAATATTAAAGAGAATCTATATTTATCATGCCGTCCACATTACAATGGAAACAGTTGAAGATTTCATCTCGTCCGAGAGGACACACACACACACACACACTTCTGCTCGAATCCTCTGAGGGATTCACTGGAACATGCAGGACTTCGGGTCCTCCTCGGACTAATGTAACGGTTATAGTATTTCAAAAACATTCCATGATTTTACTTATTACAATAAATGCTTCTTTACAAATGTTACTGTTTCTATGGGCTTTAAGAACTAATAACGCAAACACACTCTCACAGACACACACTCAGACACAAACACACACACTCACTCAGACACACTGTCAGACACACTCACTCAGACAGACAGACACACACACACACACACACACACACACACACACACACACTCTCTCTCACACACTCAGACACACACACACACTCATTAAGATTAGAAATGGCTATGCAAATGGTACAAAAGCTTTGGCGTATTTGTCTACTAGTTGTGCCTGCACACTTCAAAGAGATTTTAAAGTCGGCATGAAGACGCCGCTTCATTAAACCTCTCGGTATCATCTGCATTAATACTCGCTTACGTCAGCACATCCACATAAAACTGGAGAAATACTGGAGCTTTCACTATGTACATGTTTTACATGATGAAGCACTGGAGTTTACCATACACTGCACAAATCATCTTCATCAGTGTGTCTGTCTGTTCTCCAGCACACACACACACACACACACACACACACCTAAACATCCTTAAATCAAGACACATCTACTGGAGAAGAGAAACGACTGGAGATATAAATCAACAGCAATACAAATAATGAAAAGACAATGCAGAAAATCTGAATGCATGTGGCGGAAGACAAAACTTGTAGTCCATTATAACATCTATAATGCTTTCAATGTTGAACTAGGCAAAGCTAGACAGACCTTCTTCTCAAATATTATAAACAGAAACATAAACAACACACACACTCTTTTTGCTACTGTTGAGAGACTTTTAAATCTCAACAGCGAACTTGAAATTAGTGTGAAACATCATTTGATTTGCGCTTGTATGTGTTGTTTATCTACATGTATGCTAAACATGGCTCTGTTTGAGATTTGGCTACTATAGTAAAGCCGATGTTTAGTGCTGGTTTTGGGTTAATAGTTTTTCTGACAGATATTTGGCTACAATCATTCTAAAAATACCGGAGGTGGCATTCAGTAGCGACCACTATAGATCTGCAGTCTTTACGGCCGGTAAAGGGGAGGGGTTTCCGAAGCACGTGCGTTAGGCCGTTAGCCAATCAGAACACAGCTGGGCCAGCAAACCAATCAGAGCCCATTGCGTATTTCTGAGGGACCCGGCCATAGATATCCAGAATAAAGGCTAGATGTCTGCCAATGGAGGTCACCGTCCGCAACTGGCGGCCATCTTGTCAAAGGCAGCTCGCTCACTCGTAACAGAGTGTTTTAATGGTGCATGTACTTTTAAATAACCATTACTTGCTCAATTTTCAACCGATTTTCAAACAGTTTCGTTTGTTATAAACGTCAGAGATGTAGTTATGACACTACATACTTAGGAATAATTATAACCACGGACTTTAATATAAGAGTAACATTGAACAGAACAGACAGGTGCAATGAATATACACACACACAAACACAAGGTATTGTTAAATCAATATATAGGCTACTAAAACTGTTTTCCGAATGGCAACATGAGAAATTAATTAATTAATTAAATATATATATATACATACATATACATACACACACATATACAGCTTTGAATTTTTCCAGAGCTAGCTATAGCTAATATATATATATATATACACACACACACATTCATAATAAGAATATTAATATTTTTAATTAAAACAAAAAAAAACATGCAAACTAAGTTTATTTTAACTAGACAAAAGATTGGTTGTCATAAAATCGTTATTGGTGTTAATAAACCTATGTAATTGAACAGCTCGATTGCGGTCTCAGGCTTGATAACGTGCACGTATAAGTTAGCCGTGATACACAATCTGCACGATTAAGTCGTTTATCGAAACGAAAAGCTGCAATTTCAACGTGTTAAAGCATCCTGATGTGTAGCCATGTTAATAACGTTCGTAAGAAACCAAACCATTTGTAAATCCGTCAAGATTTCAGCGAGATAAGAGTATTTATGTTCGTACAAATCACTCATCTTACATCAGGTTCACAGAGCCGACAGAAAGCCTGACTGTGACAAGATGGCCGCCGGTGATGGCAATGGTGACTCCGCCGTAAGATATCTAGCCCTTATTATGGATATCTGTGGACCCGGCCAACATCAGACCGCTTTTACAAGAGCAGTGTAGAGTAAAGGCAAAATATATGAAAAATAATGCAATTTATTAAAAACGAAGCATGAACACGTCACAGTGCAGCAAACACAGTCAGGCCATCGAGAGAATGTGTTTTACCACCACATTAAACTCAAAGAATAATACTACTGCAAAAAATATGCTCTTCTTACTTCGTATTTTTGTCTTATTTCTAGACTAAATATAAAAAAAAAATCTTATATTAAGAAACATTTGCTAGACACGTAAAAATTATTGTTGTTTTGGGGAAAATAACTCCAAATGAAGAGAGTTTTTGCTTAAAATAAGATAAATAATCTGCCAATGGGGTTAGAAAAATAATCTTAATTCAAACAGAAAACAAGATTATTTAGCTTATTTAAAGCAAAAACTCTCTCAATTTTTAGTTATTTTTTCCCAAAACAAAACTATTTTTATTTGTCCAGTAAATGTTTCTTAATGCAAGAATTCTTAGATATTTAGTCTCACCACAAATAAAAAAAGTAACCAAAGCATTTTTTGGAGTGTATTCTGGCTTCATCTGCAGGAGTCAATATTACGGCTTCATATTGTGAATTGTGCGATGTGACGGTGTAAGTGATTTATGTGGTTGATCAGGTCCAACTGAACCTCATATAGCAGGGCAGGAAACGCGTTAGAGAGAGAGTAAGTGTGGAGAGAGTTTTTGCAGCGACGGCTCACAGATTGACTCGCTGTGGTCCAGTACACACTGAAATACTGCGTGGCAAAAACGGTTGAGTGGAGTTTGCATTGAGGAGCGCGATGATAAGGCAGCTGGAGCGTGTGGTGAGATAATCTCCAACCATTCTGGTTTCCTGACAGGAAGCGGTGAGAGCTCGAAGAACAGTTTCTAGACAGCATCAGCTGCAGCGCTCGCTCCTCCGAGATTTACAGCACGCTGCTAAAAATGCTCTTACTCAGTATTTGTGTCTTGTTTCTAGTCCAAATATCTAAACATTCTTAAAACAAGAAGTATTTACTAGACAAGCAAAAGTAATTGTCTTGTTTTGGGGAAAATAACTCAAAATGAAGAGTTTTTGCTTAAAATAAGATAAATAATCTGCCAATGGGGTGAGATTATTTTTCTTATTTTAGCTCCAACCCTGACCAAACACACACACACCTGTGATTTTCTAATGATCCACCTCGCAACTTACAGGACTTAAAGGATCTGCTGCTAACATCTTGGTTCCAGGTACCACAGCACACCTTCAGGTGTCTAGAGGAGTCCATCAGAGACGGGCCAGCAACACAATATCATAAAATTATGCCTGATCAGTGTATATAATGGCACTGAACATTTTTATCAGCTACAAAGGATATTGTCATAATCATAAATCGGTTTAAATGCCTGACCCTCATCGTGTAATGGTCATCAGTGTCCTAAGGGAACAGGAAACCACAGTGTGAGGAACAGAAAAGACTCAAGTCTGCATATGAGGACATGGTTTATTTTATTAAAGGCATAGCTGATTTCAGCGTCCACAAAGAGACAAGAACACAATAAATCAAGCCCATTATAGAAGGAGATATCCTCAAACCCAAATATTCCCTGACAAAATCCTCTAAAAAAACAAAAACAAAACAACTTGACTGGATATCTCCCTCATCCAAAACACAAGGCATTCTGAAAGATGGATGTCATGCAGAATTTCAAGAGTAGCAGACTCAATTTAGGGTTGGGACAAACTCTCATAGTGGTACTTTAATGTAAAAAGCTGGCTGTTATTTTTTTATCATGTGTAGCTTTACTATTGGAATGTAATATATCGGCCCGAAGGCGCGAGGCTGTTGTCCTGTGATCAGCAGTGTCATGTACATCACTACAGAAGCCACGTCTAAAAAGATGGACAACTGAGGAAACAACCCACATTTACAATGCAGTGAGATACAGGGTATCAAAAAAAGCACATTCACACAAGACTGTGCACTATAAGTCCATCCCAAATAAAAGAACGTTAGGATTCGGAGCAAAACACTAAATGGGCTCGCACCGAACATCCGCTTTGCCCGTAGATTTACGCCACTTTGACCTAACTCAACTTTTAAGATGTCATTATTTATTCCTCTTTTTTGTTTAAATACATTTTTAAATGCAACAAGAGAAGCACAATCACACGGCAAATAGACACGTCGTTTAAAGTCTTTAATAAAATGTTCTCAGAAAATAAAAACACGCTTTATTCTCATCATACAAGAGAGCACGTCGTCTTATATAACCTTCGCGGAACGAAAACGCATTCGAGCCTTAGATCCCAAAACATTCAGGTCTCGACGGCCGGCTCAGTGCCAGGTCCTCCAGGAAATGAAAATATCCCACTTTGACCTCGAGAGGAAACTAACGAACAGGCTGCAAACAGGTGAGACCCTATCCTAGGGGCAGCCCATGATATACGGGGCGAGATTTGAGAGTGAAGAAGCAATCGCTCTTCCTCTTTTATTAGTGCGGAGCGTAACGGAGATATGTTCTGTGGCTTTTAAAGCGATCCTGTGGAGAGGTACCTGAAGGAAAGCGTTTCAGTGGCTGTGGAAAAGCGGGATTGCATCCGGATCAACTCTCCCAAATCCTCACTACAGAGCCGACGCGATCGCAACGCCATCCTTAAAGCAAAAATAGAGAAAGAACAACAAAAGCAAGAGAGGAAAAACACAGACCAGGCACGAAGAGAGCTTAAAACGATTAATAAAAAGGCAGAACATGAACTAAAGAAGCCGTAATGCGTGTAAGCTAGAGAGGAAAGAAACGAGGGAGACCTTTATATCGAATGAATGAACGAACTCCCTGTTAGCTATTGAACATATTGACTGAATAATATTTCAGAGCTAAAACTGCTACAGAACAAGTCACAAAATACAGTATTGTTAATAATTGCAGTCTCTAGTGCAGCTACTACATCCTACATCTATAGTCTAACCCAGCTCCGCTTCATAATGGTTCGAACTTTAGACGCTTTCCCGCACATGACGACACCATGATCCACGCCTGTCAATCCAAGTCCTAATAGTCAAGCGCGTCATCCTTCATTCGCACGGTTGGATTTATTTTTTTATTCTGGACGTAGCGACACGAGTCCCTCTGTGAAAATAATTCCAGACTTGGGATAAAACACAAAACCAACTCCTTTCTTTATTTTTGTCCCTCGTAAAATAAGCGTCCGTTTTCCGGTGCGCCACACCCAACTCCTCCACGTGCACGGAGCGATTTAAGCAGGTGTCCAGAGTCTTAAGATGAGACGGGAGCATGACCCCCGGAGGAAGCCAATCAGAGCGCGTTTGTCCCCTCGGGGTCAGTGTTCTCGCACGCCCTCGCAGGGAGAGAGAGATTGAGAGAGAGAGAGAGAGATTGAGAGAGAGAGAGAGAGAGAGGGCTGCATGTCCCTCTTCCGTCAGGCGAGCCGGTCATTATGAGCCTTCACTTCGCTCGCCGTCTCCAGCCTCCGCGCGCAGATAATGCCGGAAATTCCCGATTTGGAGCTTGTGGAGTGGCACCTCTTCTGTTGAATCCTGGTTGACACGAGTGTGTCCTGCTGTGGCTCTCAGTGTGGCGGGTTCATGTTCCCGTGGCCTCGCTGCTGCTTCTGCTTCTGCTGCATCAGGAGCTGCTCCAGCGCTGACGGACCAGGCTGCATCATCGAGCTGGACCAGATGGACTGAGGAGAGGGAGAGAGGACATGATGAGGAGAACTGACTTTATAGAAAATTACTACATTAATGACCCAGTTAAAACACAAAGCTTAATGCTAAATCACTGAAGTAAGCCTTTAACCCTCGGTGAATGTGCTACCTTGAAGCTGTCGAGGAGGGCCGTAGAGGAGTCCTCCATGGGCATGTCCTGGGCGGCCCAGCTGCTGTTCGGCGCCCCCTGGTGCCAGCTGTTGGTCTCAGACACCGCAGACGAGCCTGAAGGCAGATAGTCCAACCCGAAGCCACTCACACCTGAACACATGCAGATTTACACACCATTAATAAACTGTTGATCAAAATGGTATGGTATTACAAAGAGGCTAGCGTTGGACACTGCAAAAAATGCTCTTCTTACTAAGTATTTTTGTCTTGTTTCTAGTCCAAACATCTAACAATTCTAAAGGGGTTATGAACAGAGGAATCAACTTTCCCTTGAGCTTTTGATATATAAAAGGTCATCGTGATATAAGAATATCCTCTAAGTTTCAGAGCTGAAAACTTCATTGTTAGTCAAAGAAAAGCTTTTATAGACACCAGGCTCAGCAAACGGTCCTGTGCTTCATACTGACGTCAATGCGCGACGAAACACCGACTCTACCGTGCATCTAATCCAGTAGCCCCGCCCACCGACGCGTCTAATCCAGTAGCCCCGCCCACCGACGCGTCTAATCCAGTAGCCCCGCCCACCGACGCGTCTAACCCAGTAGCCCCGCCCACCGACTCGTCTAATCCAGTAAGCCCGCCCACCGACGCGTCTAATCCAGTAGCCCCGCCCACCGACGGGTCTAATCCAGTAGCCCCCGCCCACCGACGCGTCTAATCCAGTAGCCCCCGCCCACCGACGCGGCTAATCCAGTAGCCCCGCCCACCGACTCGTCTAATCCAGTAGCCCCGTCCACCGACTCGTCTAATCCAGTAGCCCCGCCCACCGACTCGTCTAATCCAGTAGCCCCGCCCACCGACTCGTCTAATCCAGTAGCCCCGCCCACCGACTCATCTAATCCAGTAGCCCCGCCCACCGACTCGTCTAATCCAGTAGCCCCGCCCCCCACCAATTTGTCTAACCCGGTAGCCCCGCCCACCGACTCGTCTAATCCAGTAGCCCCGCCCTGTGGGACGGGAGAAGGCACAAAATCAATACATGTCTATTATTGTGCGGGAATAAATTCTCAGAGTTTTGCGGGAGTGGGCGGGAGTGTAACATACGTTGTGGGAGCGGGCGGGAGTGTAACACACGTTGCGGGAGGGGGCGGTAATGGTCAGAAATTCGGCGGGCGGGAGCGGGATGAAGAAAACAGTCCCGCGCAGGGCTCTATACTGGATGCTCTTCCCTTTTCACACCATTCTTTGTAAACCCTAGAAATGGTTGTGTGTGTAAATCCCAGTAACTGAGCAGATTGTGAAATACTCAGACCGGCCCGTCTGGCACCAACAACCATGCCACGCTCAAAACGGCTTAAATCACCTTTCTTTCCCATTCTGACATTCAGTCTGGAGTTCAGGAGATTGTCTTGACCAGGACCACACCCCTAAATGCACTGAAGAACTGCCATGTAATTGGCTGATTAGATAATTGCATTAATGAGAAATTGAACAGGTGTTCCTAATAATCCTTTAGGTGAGTGTATATAATAGCTGTTAGTGTATAGGTCGAGCACTAGAAGAGATGCATAGAGGCTATAGCGGGACTTTACCAGTCTTGTCTGGCTTCCAGCGGTCCGGCCCGCGGCGGTCTCGGCTGTCCGGCGTCCCGATGGGGCCGAAGCCGGAGAAGGGCAGTGAGCCGTGGCTGTGTGTGGGGGGCGAGGAGGGCAGGCTGCTGGGGTTGGAGGAGTGAGGAGACTGGCTGGCTGGAGTCGAGTGATCTGCAAACAACAGGCCATTCAGAAACTCATGCTGAGAGCTCAAGTCTCAAATAAAGCTATGAATGACATTAATCCTCTCGATGTCTCCTTCACAGAGAGATCCCAGAAAATATTAGAGATGCACCGAACTTTCGGCCAATGAAAATTTTCAGCAGAAAATGGCCTTAAAGTGCCTTTTCGGTCCGAAAGACTTTAATCACTGAAACAATACGGCCGAAATGTGATGACGCAAACAGAGACCGTGACCTGCACGTGCTGGTCTAAACAGGCAACATGTCTGCGGTGTGGACGCATGTGGTTCATCATATCTGATGATGACGCATCTATAATACGGGTCGTAACTTGAAAATAATGCTTTGTTTATGTTTCTGTCGATGGATACACACGCTGGCTGCCGTGTGCTGTATCATGTTCGAATATGGCCAGCTATTTTCACCGGCATCGCCGGGGTGTAGAGCCAGAAAAGAAGCGAATGAAAAGATATTCAGAGCGCACGAGAGTTATCTGCTCACAGACATTGAGTTCACTTTCAAATCTTGCGCTTACGGACAAACTTACTCAAGAAGTATGTCAACATGTCCATCTTGATGAGTATCCAAGCAGACATAGTCTGAATATGCCTTAAGAGGACTTTATACAGTCGAGAAAGACGACGCAGAGCCTTCCATTAGCTCTTAAAGGGACAGTACCTTTACTCTGTCTAATGTCAAACTTAAGATAAGGACATCACACACTGCTCTTGATTGAATTGCTTTTGTAAGTTTAGTAAGGATTCACCTTTAATTTAAACAGTAATATATGCAGTTATTTTACATTTGATTTCTTTATTCAATGTCTGTACCTTTCTGCAGGCCAGCAGGCCTGTACATTATTATTTAATATACACGAGTATGAGGTCAAGTTAAACATTTTAATTAGAATTGTATTTTATTCTGTGGGTTGTTGCAATGTGCTAAATAAATATTTGCATAATTTGTAGTTGATTTATTATTTGAAACATTAATATTAATTTATGCATTTATTTGACTTCGGTGCATCTCTAGAAAATACCCTAATAATTTGTCCCAGGATTTGTTCCCCAGGACCGATGTTTGCGTTTACACAGAAGGCACGAGCAGTTTTCTGGGATCAACGCTCTGTGAAAGCCATCTAGTGAATGCTCCCAGTGCTGTTATAGTCCTGATACCTGAGCTAGCCGGAAGAGAGGGGGACCATGGGGTTCCTTCAAACAGGGAGTAGAGCGAGGGCTCCTGGTGCATCATGGGGCCATCCGGCTTACACGCAGGGGCCATGTTCTTACCGTACGCCTCGCTGAAGATACTGTTGTTCTGGTAGGAGCTATCCTGTAACAACAACAAACAACATTTGGCACTGCTATATTTTAGTGGCCTTTTGCATTTTGTATTGAGACCTGAGAGAGGTCGTTAACCAGTCAGAGCTGACAAAACAACTCAACACATTTACAGGAACATTACCAGTCAGTCAGTGCACGAGTGGGGCAAGAAAACACAAAGCAGCATCCAGCCCAGCAAACACAACATTTTGTCATGTTTTGAAGGAAAACACTGCCACCTGCTGACACTTGAGCCACAATGCAGAGGAGGACGAGTGTGTGTGTGTTTGGAGAGAAAAGGCAAAGCAGCTTTAGGCATCATATTAGCCTATATATTCATTATATTAGCCTATATATTCATTATATTAGCCTATATATTCACTATATTAGCCTATATATTCACTATATTAGCCTATATATTCATTATATTAGCCTATATATTCATTATATTAGCCTATATATTCACTATATTAGCCTATATATTCATTATATTAGCCTATATATTCACTATATTAGCCTATATATTCATTATATTAGCCTATATATTCACTATATTAGCCTATATATTCATTATATTAGCCTATATATTCACTATATTAGCCTATATATTCACTATATTAGCCTATATATGCATTATATTAGCCTATATATTCACTATATTAGCCTATATATTCACTATATTAGCCTATATATGCATTATATTAGCCTATATATGCATTATATTAGCCTATATATTCACTATATTAGCCTATATATGCATTATATTATCCTATATAAGGAAAACACTGCCACCTGGTGATGTTTGAGCCTCAAAGCCGAAAAGGACAAGTGTGTGTGTTTGGCACAGAAAAGGCAGAGCAGCTTTACCTGAATGGAGAAGCGAGGCAGAAGAGAAGACTGGCCAATCACATCAGCTCCACTGTCTATCCGTGACGGATTCGGCAACTACAGAGGGGGAGAAGCCCAAAACATGAGACTCACATTATAACACACTAAACATATGATACAGCATTTGGACACATTACACTGAATCTATATAACTCAGAGAGCTAGGTATTAATATGAATATGGTTTAAAAAGCATCCCAGGATGCACCGCGCTCCATGTATGGTATTGTAAACAGGTCTCTCTATCCCCTCCCGCCAGAAGAACAGATAAGAGGAGAACTACATACAAACATGTTCCTTCCCGGAGCAGAGTTAAGAGGACCGGCCAAGGCCTGGTAGAAATCAGGAGGCTTAGAAAAGAGCAGCTCCTCCTCTTCCTCAAAGTCCACCAGAGTCTTTAAGAGGTCTGGGGGCAGGAGAGGGGAGCTCTTGGTGTCCTAGAGAGAGAGAAGAGGAGGAAGGAGAGAGAGAGGGAAGGAAGGAGAGAGGGATGAGGGAGGGGGAGAGAGAGATAGAGGAGGAACAGAGGGGAGGAAGGAGAGAGGGATGAGGGAGAGGAGGAACAAAGGGGAGGAAGGAGAGAGGGATGAGGGAGAGGAGGAACAGAGGGGAGGAGGGAGAGAGGGATGAGGAAGAGGAGGAACAAAGGGGAGGAAGGAGAGAGGGATGAGGGAGGGGGAGAGAGAGATAGAGGAGGAACAAAGGGGAGGAAGGAGAGAGGGATGATGGAGAGGAGGAACAAAGGGGAGGAAGGAGAGAGGGATGAGGGAGAGGGAGGAACAAAGGGGAGGAAGGAGAGAGGGATGTGGGAGGGGAGGAACAAAGGGGAGGAAGGAGAGAGGGATGAGGGAGAGAGGAGGAGGAACAGGGGAGGAA
Organism: Pseudorasbora parva; assembly: GCF_024679245.1. Taxonomy (NCBI): domain Eukaryota; kingdom Metazoa; phylum Chordata; class Actinopteri; order Cypriniformes; family Gobionidae; genus Pseudorasbora; species Pseudorasbora parva. The sequence goes on from NC_090180.1 coordinate 790,927, forward strand.
GGAGAGAGGGATGAGAGAGAGAGAGGGATGAGAGAAACAGGATATAAGAAAAAAGGAAGCAGCCTGTGAAGTCCAACTTCTGCGGATGAAGCTTTCTGACTGCAATAGCTAGAGGAGGAAACGTGAAGCACTGCAAACAACGCTCTTCTTACTCAGTATCTGTGTCTGGTTTCTAGTCCAAATATCTAAACATTCCTACAACAAGAAACATTTACTAGACAAGCAAAAGTAATTGTCTTCTTTTGGGGAAAAATAACTCAAAATGAAGAGAGTTTTTTCTTAAAATAAGATACATTTTTCCCAAAACAAGAATCATTTTTGCTTGTCTAGTAAATGTTTCTTAATGTAAGAATTATTAGAGATTGTGACTAGAAACCAGACAGAGATACTAAAGAAGAAGAGCAGTGTTTGCAGTGAGAAGAGATGAGAAATTAGAAAGCATGCGCCGAGATCACGGTTCAATAAAACTCGATGTAAACGATCGCGAGCGTATGCCGGCAAACCCACGATAACCCCACGGGCGGAGCCGGAGTAAACCAAAGGAGATGGCGGGATAAATGTCAAACAGTTCAAAACATTAATGCATTCGACCTCGTGTCGCATGTTTTACATCAATGAGGGATGCAAAATAAATTATTCAAAATTGATATTTAAATTGATAAAAAGCAACTGTGATAACATTTATAATGTTACAAAAAAATGTATGTGTATGTTACGGATGCCACAATCCTCAATATAATATTGAACCGTTCGGTGCGGTGCGGCTTGGGAATTGCCTTTTGCATTTAAAGGTGCGCTAGAATGGAAAATAATGAACCTTACCATAGTGAAATAATAAGAGTTCAGTGCATGGACATCACATACTGTGAGTCTCAAACACCATCGCCTCCTCCTTCTAATGTAAATCAAAAACACCAAAGAAAACAAAGTGCTTCTCAACATTAGGCTAACCGTGACGCAAGCGTTGATCATTTATATGCACGCCCAAAACATTTGCATCTGTCCAAACATGTTCATTATCAGGCGGAACTGACGGAGCCGAATCATCGGAACTGCAGATAAACAAGACACTCGAATGGACACACGTCATGTTCAGGCTGTGCAGGGGACGGGAGGACTTTTCATATGTCAGCAGTCATGGATGAGGTTTATTATAATCCCATACCACAACAATTTAATTCAAGATCGTTCGTTTGTTCGGCCCATTTCGAGCTAGCTTCGCTCAGCGTCTTAAACTGAAGAAAGGGGCGACTGTATTCCTGCAGCAGTGAGCAGCGATTTATCCTCTTATTGACTGATTAAACCATTTCTGATTAAGTTTCTTAGAGAGACCGCATTGTCTAGATAACGCGAGATGCTTACAGTAACAATAGGAAACTCACAGTACCATACCAAACTAAATAGTGTGTCTAATGACAAAGGGGAATATTATTACAAAATACAACCGTAGATACTTTGCTTACAGATCGTTCACGCGATCCTTCTAGCAAACGTCTCCTTCTCCACCATATAAGATAAAACGACAGTTTCGTGCTCGAGGGTCAGATTTTATATATTTATATGCAAATATTTCTAAACAATATATAGATTGTATTGCCGTTTTCTATGCACTACTATTGCATTGCTGCGATATGAAGCCTGAGGCTGGTCCCTTGAGCTGGAGATGAGAGGAGAAGGCTCACCTCATATGCTGGAGCTCTGGGCATGCTGTCCTGCTCGGGGCAGAAGCCTCCAGGCTGCCGTTTGCCCAGCCCGCTACGGCCCTCTCCGGCCATATGGTAAGGGGGATCCCAGTAGAAATCCTGCACTTTGACCTCAGGAAACTTCATCTTCTTGTCCATGCTGGGCTGCGGAGGCTGCATGCTCATTGGGTGATCGAACAGCTTCATTGGGTCCTGGCTGGGCATGAAGAAGGGCTGCTTGACGGGCATCTGCATGGGCATTTTCTGCATGCTGGGCTGGGTTTGGTGCTGGCTCCACATTTGGCCAGGCTGCTCAGCCACCTGCATATAAGACTGCAAGGGCAACGGAGTAGAGAAATTACCCAATTAGGTCAGCCAGGTCTCTATGTAGTTTCCATGGTCATCACAAGAGCAAATGTAATGGCACAGGCTTACCCATTAAACTCTGCGGACCCTGCACAGGGGCCAGAAAGCACTGCACTAAACGCTCTCCTTACTCAGTATTTTTGTCTTGTTTCCAGTCTAAATATCTAAAAATTCTTAAAGCAAGAAGTATTTACTAGACAAGCAAAAGTAATCGTCTCGTTTTGGGGAAAATAACTCAAAATGAAGAGAGTTTTTGCTTAAAATAAGATAAATAATCTGCCAATGGGGTGAGAAAAATAATCTTAATTCAAACAGAAAACAAGATTATTTTTCTCACCCCATTGGCAGATTATTTATCTTATTTTAAGCAATATTTTATTTTGAGTTTTTTACTTGTCTAGTAAATGTTTCTTAATGTAAGAATTTGCAGATATTTTGACTAGAAACAAGAAAAATATTAAATAAGAAAAGTATTTTTTGCAGTGACATCGTCATATACATTCAGTGTTAAATGTCTGTGGAGGAGCTCTGAGCTCATATGAAAGCTTAGTCTCTTCTTTCTGGAGATATGCCTCACTTTGGCATTTTTTTACACAAAGTAATGTATTTACACTAAGTTACTCTGGTGCCATTTCCGCCTGGATTTGGTCGACCCAAATTGAAAAGCCTCCCATACACACATACACTGGTCTAAGTTTAAAATGTTGGGGTCATTTTTACAGAAAACCCTTTAAAGTTACATAAAACACTGCTAAAAGTTATAAACATGTAAGTATGTGTTTTCTGAGCTGTAATAACCCCCCAAAATGGTCCCAGATCTTAAAGGGTTAGTTCAGCCAGAAATGTCTGTCATTAACTCCTCTCCCTAATGTCGCTCCACACCCGTAAGACCTCCGTTCATCTTCACACACAGTTTAAGATATTTTATATTTAGTCCGAGAGCGTATGCAAGTGTATGCACACTATACTGTCCATGTCCAGAAAGGGAATAAAAACATCATCACAGTAGTCCATATGAGACATCAGTGGGTTAATTAGAGTCTCTTGAAGCATCCAAAATACATTTGGGTCCAAAAATAACAAAAACTACGACTTTATTCAGCATTGGCTTCTCTTCCGCGTTTGTGTTCAGTCCTCAAATAAAGATTCAAACGGTTATGAATCAGTGAATCGATTCATGATTCGGATCATGTCGTGTTATTTTTGGACCCAAATGTATTTTGGATGCTTCAAGAGACTCTAATTAACCCACTGATGTCTCATATGGACTACTGTGATGATGTTTTTATTCCCTTTCTGGACATGGACAGTATAGTGTGCATACACTTGCATACGCTCTCGGACTAAATATAAAATATCTTAAACTGTGTGTGAAGATGAACGGAGGTCTTACGGGTGTGGAGCGACATTCAGAGGTTAAAATAAAGGCGTGGCATTACCTGCTGCATGCTGTGATGGTGAGGTGGACTCTTGCCCAGCTGAGCGCTCTGCTTGGAGGGCGATTGCTGCAAGGCCTGCTGGACCGGCTGTGGGGCCGGCTGGGTCTGCTGAGGGCCCGGGGTCAGGGCTCCAGGGCCCGAGGGCCTCTGCTGGCTGTAGGGAGTGTGTGAGGGCTTCCCGCTCTGCACAGCACTGGCAGACTGAGGCAGGGCTGCGGTCTGGAGGAACGGGGCCGGTACAGACACACCTGTGGGGAAGCTGAAGCCGGGGCTCATGGAGAAGGCCACGGGAGGAGGGATCACATATGCAGTAGGAGGGAAGCCTGAGGGAGGAGAAAACATCAGCAATGACCACACAGCACATGGCTAAAGAGGGTCAAAAGTGGTCTTCGGTGGCAACCATCACTTTGAAATGATTTTAAATGTATTGTCAGTATTGCACTTTTGCAGATCACATGGGGTACTGTGTGTCTGGATGACCAGTGACCAGGTCTGTCAGCCAATTTTCAATTTTGTCTGTCAATTTTTCCCATTTTTCCCATCCAATTTTTGATTAATATATGAAATATGAGAGAGTGTGTGCGGGTCTCTGATCATTCTGTCACTCAGTTTGTCACTGGTCATCCTTCGAACCGTTATGAGTCAGTGAATCGATTCACTGACTCATAACGGTTCGACTCATGAATCGATTCACTGACTCATAACGGTTCGACTCATGAATCGATTCACTGACTCATAACGGTTCGACTCATGAATCGATTCACTGACTCATAACGGTTCGAAGCTTTGTTCTGAAATCGGCCATCACTATATAAGTCGTTATTTAGTTGTTTAGGTCTATTCTGGCGTCTTCATCAATGATTGTAGAGCCGCTGTAGTGAGATGGGCTTTGTAACGACGTCTTTAGTGCCTTTATGGGTCTTGAGAGAGGAAATGACATTGGTGTCAATGAAGGCCTTTCTGAGCCATCGGATTTCAACACTAATATCTTCATCTGTGTGTGAAGATGAGCGGAGGTCTGACGGCTGGCCAACCACAGGAGGAATTACCGTATTTTCCGGACTATAAGTCGCACTTTTTTCATAGTTTGGCTGCTCCTGCGACTTATATATCAAATTTAATTCATACTGACTGACAAGAATAAGAATAGCCACGAGAATGCGCTCTATGCTGCTCCTGTAGCCTAATATTAACTTAAAGACTACTTTGAAGGCAACTTAGAAAGACTGAACACAAACAAAATGCCCCCATAAAGAAAATCTCATTCTGCAAAATACAAACAGCATGTAGTAAAATATGCAGCGGAGAACGAGTCTCACAGCGTTCGTCTCGCGCGGCAGAGCCTCTCCCGGCAGAGAGTTCAAGCGTCTGTGGACTCGTTCCTTCAGCTCTGGCTATCTTGCTTACAGTCCGCAAGTAGCTTTCTTTTTCTTCTTCATTACAGTTAAAGTAACCTCTGTTTTTCGCCTGTCCCTTACAAGTTTCTCACTCACTCACTTCAAACTTTCTTTCTTCTGCTCGGTTATGCGGTGAAGCGGGCACGAGCGAGTGCACGCGAGCGGCTCCCACTCTGCCCTAATGCGACTTATAGTCCAGTGCGACTTATATATGTTTTTTTCCTCTTCATGATGCATTTTTTGACTGATGCGACTTATACTCCGGAGCGACTTATAGTCCGGAAAATACGGTAATCACACAATTTACACTACAGGCTGATCTAACCCTTTAACATGCGCAGCAGTCAACTACATCACTCATAAATGACAATATGCTTTGTTTGGCGGGACAAACATTCGTTTTCGCGGCCGCCAAAAAAAATGTTGAATGCAGGAAAAACCCTGGAAATGATGTTCAGGTGTGGCATTTATGAAGGTGTGTAAGTGTACCTGGCCTGCTGGGCAGAGGCGGGAAAGCTCCAGGATGGTGGATGGGGATAAACTGAGAAGAACATGAGGTCTGAGTCTGTGTGACTGGAGTCTTCCTCGCCTCAGACACCGGAGTCTTCCTCATCTCAGCCTGAGTCTTCACCTTACAGCAAAGCAAACACGAGTTTGAGTGTTTACACATTTACATAAAAATTACAGCCAAACTTCTAATGCGACCCTGGAGCCCAAACCCAGTCCTAAGGGTCAATGTTGAGATGTGTAGATGATCTGAAAGCTGAATTAATAATCTCTCCATTGATGTATGGTTTGTTAGGATAGGACAATATTTGAAAATCTGGAATCTGAGGGTGCAAAAACATCTAAATATTGAGAAAATCTCCTTTAAAGTTGTCCAAATGAAGTCCTTAGCGATGCATATTACTACTAATAATACATTTATGATATGAACATGTGCTAAATATCTTCATGGAGCATGACCTTAATATCCTAATGATTTTTGGCATAAAAGAAAAATGGATCATTTTGACCCTTATGATGTAAAAAAAAATATCTTATGTGGTTTTACTGATCTAGTAAATGCATCTTGATTTAAGAATTGTTATATTTAGACTGGAAACGAGACAAAAACACTAAATAAGAGAAGCGTTTTTTTGCCGTGTGGTTCTCCCTTACCTGTTTCCCAGCATCCGTTGTTTTCTCATGGCTGTTTTTCTTCACCTCACTCTTTCTTTTGCCCTCTTTCTTCTGCTCGTTCTTTCCTTGCAGTCCATTTCCTTTGGTGAATCCGGCTCTGTCCTTCCCAGAATCCCTCTGGAGCTGGTTCCGGCTGGGTTCTCTGGGTTTGATGTTCTCCTTGAAGGTGACCACGGGCCTTTCGCTGCCATCCAGGCCGCAGTTCTGGCTCTTCCCGGCCGAGAGCACCGACTTCAGGCCCTGTGTGCTGTCATTGGGGCTCTGTTCTCCATTAGAGGACTCCTGTAGGACCGGCGGGTCTTTCTCCTGCGGCTCTTCCACCGCCAGCTCAGGGATATCCGTTACGAACAGCAGAAGCCCATCACTTATGCGACACTGGAGCAACCTGTGGATACCAAAGGCAAAAACTACTTTTTTTTTGTACATGCATATAAAAATAATTAAAAATTGACAGAAATATAAATCAGTCATCTTTATTTATATCTTGCTTCTCCAACGGCGATTGTGTCAGAGCAGCTTCAGTGTTAAACAGGACAATACTGCAGCAGAATTAGATTGGGCTGTACAGTCGTTCTGGAGTAAACAGTGATGTTATCAGCTTATTTTAATTTATCATAGAGAGACAATGATGGCAGATCAGGATTATAGTTTATAGAATTAAAGAAGACCTAATTCATTAATTTTATTTGTATATTTAGTTGAATAACTTGGATCATAATGTGAGTGTCCCCAACTGAGCAAGCCAAGCCAAAGGCGACCACAGGAGCCCAAACTCCATCAGGGCATCCTAGAGAGAGACCTAATGAGGCTCCAGCTCCCGTGGGGAAGACATGTTCACTTCAGTTCACTGCGGGATCGTTTGTAAACTAATCTCCAGTCGATGCTGGATTTGGATCCGACAGGAATGGTGCAGCACACCGATGTGAGTAAAACGTGTTTTGATATGTAATAGTACTGCATTGTTATAGATCGTTTTGCTAATGTGTCCTCCCCCTATTGGGCGGTGTCATGTTTCACATTACAACATTAATTACTTTATAATCAAAATCTTTTCTAATCTTGACAAAATGCATATCGTCGAAAAGTTCAGAGTCTCAAGGTTCCTGATTTGGGAACTGTTGTGTGATGGAAGTGATAGGAGAGATCATTTAGGTGCGTTGGACAGAAATTTACAGTGAGTGGAATGTGGATGACACCCGGTGGATGTTTTTGGTACAACGCCGAAACAAAATCGCATGGGGACATTTTTTAAGATTTCAAACTTCAAATTCAGAACACAATTTGGTTAGACATACAGCTTTGATTTTATCGTAATTTTAGAGTATTTTTGTGTAAAATATATATTTTATATAAAAGAAATAATATTTAGTACAGAATTTCATTTCATAACTTTCATAACTTTTTCATACTTTCATATTTTGAATTGCTTTCACTTTAGCAATTATCTGCTGAGTGTTTTCTTTAAAAAAAAGAGGTTTATATTCCAATGCATTCTTGAATTACAGCCATTTAAGTTTGGATTTCATGTCTATTCTTAAAAGGTTATGGGTTGAAAAAAATCAGCAGCAACATTTTTATATTTGAATACATATTTTACAGCTAGAAGAACAGACTAAATGAAGGCACCAAACTTCAGGAAAGGCCAAATGAGTGAATAATGAGTGAAATGACGGCTCACCGCGGTTGGTTGTCAGCCACCCATTTGCCCAGGCTGATGAGTCTCTGGTGTCGGGCATTAACTAACAGGCTCTCTTTGCCAACCACAACACTCTGATGCCCTTTAGAGAAGTCCAGCATCCTGGAATCAGTGAACAACAACCTTAAGAGAACAAATACAGCTAAAAGAGTCATGCGTGTAGAATAAGAGTCAAAACAAGGACAGGGCTCAGTTTAGCATGAAGGTTTACCGCAGGGTGGGGCGAAGGGCCAGAAAGCCTTGCAGCTCGAACTCCTCAGGCAGTGGAACAACTGAGAAACAAACAATCATTCCCATTAGCACAGAGAGTCGTTCAACAGCTTACAAACCCGATTCCAAAAAAGTTGGGACACTACAAATTGTGGATGAAAACAGATTGCAGTGATGTGGAAGTTTCAAATTTCAATATTTTACTCAGGATACAACATAGATGACATCAAATTTTTAAACTGAGAAAATTTATCATTTTAAAGGGAAAATAAGTTGACTTTAAATTATGGCAAATCTTAGTAAAGTTGTGCCAAGGCCATGTTTCCCCCTGTGTGTCATCCCCTCTTCTTTTTATATCAGTCTGCAAAAGTCTGGGGACTGAGGAGACGAGCTGCTCAAGTTTAGGAATAGGAATGTTGTCCCATTCTTGTCTAATACAGGCTTCTAGCTGCTCAACTGTCTTAGGTCTTCTTTATCGCATCTTCCTCTTTATGATGCACCAAATGTTTTCTAATGGTGAAAGATCTGGACTGCATACATGACATTTCAAATTGTCTCACTTTAAACATTTGATGTTTTCTATTTTCTATTGTGAAAAAAATATTAGCTTATGAGATTTGTGAATCATTGCATTCAATCAAATCAACTTTATTTCTATCGCTCTTCTCCAACGCTGATTGTGTCAGAGCAGCTTCAGTGTTAAACAGGACAATACTGCAGCAGAATTAGATTTGGCTGTACAGTCGTTCTGGAGGAAACAGTGATGTTATCAGCTTATTTTAATTTATCACAGAGAGACAATGTTGGCAGATCAGTATTATAGTTTATAGAATTAAAGAAGACCTAATTAATTAATTTTATTAGTAAATTTAGTTGAATAACCCTGATCATAATGTGAGTGTCCCCAACTGAGCAAGCCAAGCCAAAGGCGACCAAAGGAGCCCAAACTCCATCAGGGCATGATGGAGAAAAATAAACCTTAGAGAAACCAGACTCAGTTCTCCTCTGGCCTATTCACACACAGTGGGGGATTATTATTCTGGACACCGCACAGCTCAGAGGTCAGATTAGAGCGGGATATTCAAAATTTCCGGGTGTCACGCAAGACACAAGTTTATTTAGGATGGCGCAATTACACAAGAGTATGATTTTTTTAATTCCTTTTTTGTTCACAATTTGTACAGCGTCCCAACTTTTTTGGAATCGGGTTTATATTTAATAAGCAGATTTAAGAGTGTGTTGCAGCACTCATACCTGACACATTCGACACATCCTCCTCCTTCGGCTGAAAGCTGTTCAGAATGGACACCAGCCACGGCCAGATGCTGTGAGATCACAAAGATGTGTCGTTTTAACAACATTCAGTGCCTCAAAACCATTTCAGATGTCATCATGAAAACAAAACACATGGGTACTGTAGCTGGGATTATGCATGGATTAAAGAGACTGAATCAGCCTTTTAAGAAACTACAGTTCCCTCCCAAATGCAAACATATTCAAAACGCTAAATCTACTGAAATGAAAGCTACAGCATTTAGCCTTATGGTGGAAGGAAACTAGGAAGCCTCTCTTACTACTGTCGCTTGTCCAGTGCACTTTCATTAAACACCGTGGGTCGCAGCCTCAGCCAGTCCAGACACACTTTGATGGCCGGAAGCGGACACTCGCCCATGATCTCCTCTCGGCTCTTATTGAGCAAAGCTCGGCTTAGCATCACTCCCAGGAAAGACACTGGGGAAACACAAGCCAATTACAACACTGCATTAACTATTGGGGAGACACGTTTTATTTGGAGGATCTACCAGCACTATCAATTAGATTTCAACACACTCGAAACGGTTTCAAGGCTAGAAACGGTTCACTCTAAACCTCAGGTAATTTTGGGTTACTCTGCTCCATATCTCAGTGTTTACAATAGAACAACAATAATCATAGGGCTGAAGATTTCACACTATATGTTTATAAGGTCAATTTTAAAAAGCAAAAAAAATTGGTATTATGCAGGTCAGTAAGATCCTTTTTTAACAGTAACATCACATATTAAGCAACAACTGTTTTTACCATTGACAATAGTTTGATAATGTTTCTTGAGCACCAAATCAATACATCAGATTTATTTCAGGAGGATCATATGACACAGAGAACTGGAGTAATGGCTGGAATACATTACGGGTTAAAATATATTTAAATAGAAAACAGTTCATTGAATTATAGCAATATTACTATAGCAGAGAGCAGTGGCGCTTTTTGTTTACAAGTGCGGTTACTAATAATATTACAGGTTTATTGTGAATTAAACAGTGATGCTCTGAGCTTGAATTGATATGCAGAAAGAATTAACTTCTATTAACAACATAAATGTGCAAAAAACCCTTTAAAAAAGGGAAAATGTAAATCTTCTGCTCTTATTAAATATGCCGTTGTTCTTCTGTAGGCTCACAATGAACTGACCCACAGCTCCAGCGATTATTAAAGGATCTTTACATGCTTTCTGGGTCATTCAGCCACAATCTGAAGAAAAGTTTGGAGTTCAACAAAAAAAGTTCTGGAACCCATAGATGTTTCAGTGTTTCTCATGGTTTCCACAAAACACTGCAAAAAAATGCTCTTCTTATTTAGTTTTTTCTTTTCTTGTTTCCAGTCCAAATATCTAAATATTCTTAAATCAAGATGCATTTACTAGATCAGTAAAACAGCATAAGATACTTTTGCTTGTTTGCTGAGGAAATTTTTTAAATAAAGTGAGTTTTTGCTTAAAACAGGCAAAATGATCTGCCAATGGGAGGGCTATTTTGAGCCTTGTTAGCGATATTAACTAGCCATTTAAGAGCTTGTACCCAAACCATTTAAAACTAAGGAGGCCATTTGTCCTCCAATTACAAACAAGCTCCTCGGCGGCGCGTTTGCGGGACTTGTGTTTCGCGCTGTAGAGGATTTTAAAAAGTGACATGAGTGGAAGTGCCGGGACGGTGTGTGTGTGTGAGAGAGAGCGGGAGCACGGCTTGCAAAATAATCTTATTTCTGTTTGGGACGGAAACAAGAAACAAGATTTCAATCAGAAATAAGATTATTTTTCTCACCCCATTGGCAGATCATTTTGCCTGTTTTAAGCAAAAACTCTCTTCATTTAGATTTTATTTTCAACAAAACAAGAAAAAATATCTTATGTGGTTTCACTGATCTAGTAAATGCATCTTGATTTAAGAATTGTTAGATATTTAGACTGGAAACAAGACAAAATGACTGAGTAAGAAGAGCATTTTTTGCAGTAAGCACATCTTACCAATTCCAAAAGTTTGAAATTGTGTTTAAAGTATAATGCGTAAGCCCAGGGTTTGAAAGCAGTGGTAAGGACATACTGAAGAGGCCAAGGAGTTGTATCCAGCTGATCTGCTCGTCCGAGCTGTAGCTGTGCTCATCCGGCTCATTGCTGAAGTCTCTGAGATGGTGCAGCTCAAACAGGTTTATCACCGTGATATGCACCAGCTGCTGCGAGCTGAAGGCCTTCTGCAGAATCAGCCTCTGTGGAGCACACCAGAGCATTAGGAGAGCAAGAGAATGAGATGAAGTGCTATAGCTGGAGCACACCAGAGCATTAGGAGAGCAAGAGAATGAGATGAAGTGCTATAGCTGGAGCACACCAGAGCATTAGGAGAGCAAGAGAATGAGATGAAGTGCTATAGCTGCAGCACACCAGAGCATTAGGAGAGCAAGAGGATGAGATGAAGTGCTATAGCTGGAGCACACCAGAGCATTAGGAGAGCAAGAGAATGAGATGAAGTGCTATAGCTGGAGCACATCAGAGCATTAGGAGAGCAAGAGGATGAGATGAAGTGCTATAGCTGGAGCACACCAGAGCATTAGGAGAGCAAGAGGATGAGATGAAGTGCTATAGCTGGAGCACACCAGAGCATTAGGAGAGCAAGAGAATGAGATGAAGTGCTATAGCTGGAGCACACCAGAGCATTAGGAGAGCAAGAGGATGAGATGAAGTGCTATAGCTGGAGCACACCAGAGCATTAGGAGAGCAAGAGAATGAGATGAAGTGCTATAGCTGCAGCACACCAGAGCATTAGGAGAGCAAGAGAATGAGATGAAGTGCTATAGCTGGAGCACACCAGAGCATTAGGAGAGCAAGAGGATGAGATGAAGTGCTATAGCTGGAGCACACCAGAGCATTAGGAGAGCAAGAGAATGAGATGAAGTGCTATAGCTGGAGCACACCAGAGCATTAGGAGAGCAAGAGAATGAGATGAAGTGCTATAGCTGGAGCACACCAGAGCATTAGGAGAGCAAGAGAATGAGATGAAGTGCTATAGCTGCAGCACACCAGAGCATTAGGAGAGCAAGAGAATGAGATGAAGTGCTATAGCTGGAGCACACCAGAGCATTAGGAGAGCAAGAGGATGAGATGAAGTGCTATAGCTGCAGCACATCAGAGCATTAGGAGAGCAAGAGAATGAGATGAAGTGCTATAGCTGGAGCACACCAGAGCATTAGGAGAGCAAGAGAATGAGATGAAGTGCTATAGCTGGAGCACACCAGAGCATTAGGAGAGCAAGAGAATGAGATGAAGTGCTATAGCTGGAGCACACCAGAGCATTAGGAGAGCAAGAGGATGAGATGAAGTGCTATAGCTGGAGCACATCAGAGCATTAGGAGAGCAAGAGAATGAGATGAAGTGCTATAGCTGGAGCACACCAGAGCATTAGGAGAGCAAGAGAATGAGATGAAGTGCTATAGCTGGAGCACACCAGAGCATTAGGAGAGCAAGAGAATGAGATGAAGTGCTATAGCTGGAGCACACCAGAGCATTAGGAGAGCAAGAGGATGAGATGAAGTGCTATAGCTGGAGCACATCAGAGCATTAGGAGAGCAAGAGAATGAGATGAAGTGCTATAGCTGGAGCACACCAGAGCATTAGGAGAGCAAGAGAATGAGATGAAGTGCTATAGCTGGAGCACACCAGAGCATTAGGAGAGCAAGAGAATGAGATGAAGTGCTATAGCTGGAGCACACCAGAGCATTAGGAGAGCAAGAGGATGAGATGAAGTGCTATAGCTGGAGCACACCAGAGCATTAGGAGAGCAAGAGGATGAGATGAAGTGCTATAGCTGGAGCACATCAGAGCATTAGGAGAGCAAGAGGATGAGATGAAGTGCTATAGCTGGAGCACACCAGAGCATTAGGAGAGCAAGAGAATGAGATGAAGTGCTATATCTGGAGCACACCAGAGCATTAGGAGAGCAAGAGGATGAGATGAAGTGCTATAGCTGGAGCACACCAGAGCATTAGGAGAGCAAGAGGATGAGATGAAGTGCTATAGCTGGAGCACACCAGAGCATTAGGAGAGCAAGAGGATGAGATGAAGTGCTATAGCTGGAGCACATCAGAGCATTAGGAGAGCAAGAGGATGAGATGAAGTGCTATAGCTGGAGCACACCAGAGCATTAGGAGAGCAAGAGAATGAGATGAAGTGCTATAGCTGGAGCACATCAGAGCATTAGGAGAGCAAGAGAATGAGATGAAGTGCTATAGCTGGAGCACACCAGAGCATTAGGAGAGCAAGAGAATGAGATGAAGTGCTATAGCTGGAGCACACCAGAGCATTAGGAGAGCAAGAGAATGAGATGAAGTGCTATAGCTGGAGCACATCAGAGCATTAGGAGAGCAAGAGAATGAGATGAAGTGCTATAGCTGGAGCACACCAGAGCATTAGGAGAGCAAGAGAATGAGATGAAGTGCTATATCTGAGGGCTTTAACTGCACCTGGAACTGCTCCTCTAGTTTCTCTCTCAGGGTGTTCAGCTTATCCAGGCTTTTGCAGAGATAAACATGGCCGTGGAACTTGATGAAGGCCTTGATGAAATCAGACACGCTCCATTTGGTTTTGACCTCATCGCGGCTGTGGGTTAAAGAGACAATAGAGAATGAAGCACTAGATTCATACTTGTGTATGATAATGCAAGCAAAATATTATGATAAAGTCTGCAAGCCGTCAAAGGCATCCTGACCTCTCGAGGGCCTTGGAAAGAGCTTTCTGTAGGTTGGTGGAGGCTGCAGGAAATGGGAATTTGACAGCAATGCTCCTGCAGTAGTAGAAGATGGTGGTAAGGTGGTCCCCTTTGGAGGAGGCCAATATGGCCAGCTGATTGTACGGTTGACCTTAGAGCAGAGGGAGAAACGTGTTGAATTAAGCTGCTTTAATTGCCAGTGTTTGAGAATGTGAAAACACGAGAGAATACCAACCGTTTGAGGGAACAAGCTGAGCTGCGTGTCTGTAGTACGACTCCGCCTGGCTGGTTTGGTTCCGATAACGCGCTGTGGGATAAATAAACCACAACAAATGAACCCTCCAGTAGTTAATATACCAAGCATCTAGGGCTGCCACTAACGACTATTCTTATATTGATTAATCTACCGACTAATTTATCGATTGCTCGGTTAATCTACCGACTAATTTATCGATTGCTCGGTTAATCTATCGACTAATTTATAGTTTAATCAATGAATCTGTCTACTAATGCTTCGATTAATTTATTATGTAATTTATCTATTGCTCGCTTAATCAGGTGACAAATTTATCACAGTCGATTAATCCATCGGCTAATTAAAATTAATAACTAATTTATCAATTACTCAATTTTTCATCTGATTTATCGAATAATCTAGACTATTTTTACTCTTATCGATGAATCCATTGGCTAATTTAACGACTAATTGATTACGCAATCGGCTAATTTATCAATTGCTCGATTGACCGGGCGACTAATTTATCGTATAGTCGATTAATCTATTGACTATATTAGATAAATCTAGCGGCTGATTGTCGTATAGCCGATTAATCTATTGACTAATTTATCAATTACTCTATTAATCTGCCAGCTAATTTATCGCTTAATCTATCGGTTAATCTATCTACTAATTACCTGGTTAATCTATTATCCTATCGACTAAATTATTGGTTAATCGATCACCCAAATTACCGATTAATCTATCGACTGATTTATCGATTAATCACTTAATCTGCCGATTAATTTGTCACTTGATCAATTAATCTATCGGCTAATTTATCGGTTAATTTATTAATCTATCGAGTAATTTATTGGCTAATTGGCAAAACTATCAACTACTCGATTAATCTATCGACTAATTTATCTCAATCTGTGTTTACCTGAATACTCGCCAGGACGTGCATTCTTACTTATTTTTGATCATTTTAACCCAATAATCCATGAAACTGACGAGGCGACCTGTCTGAGGGAAAGGCGTGTCTTCAGGTCAGAGTCCGGCTGCACTACTTTATTTTCTAACGCAAACTTTTCTGTTGTTATTGTTGAACAGTGGAAGCAGAGCTCACACACACACACACGTTTGTTTTTGAGACATATGGGGACATTCCATAGGCATAATGGTTTTTATACTGTACAAGCCATATTTTCTATCCCCTTACACTGCCCCTAAACCTACCCATCACACTCACACACACACACACACACACACACACACACACACACACACAGAATTGTGCATTTTAACATTCTCAAAACAAAAAACTCCTCCTGTGTGATTTATAAGCCTTTTGTAAAGTGGGGCCATGGGTAATGTCCTCATATTTCACCCTCTCCTGTAATACCTGTGTCATACCCATGGCATTATACACATTTGAGTCCTGAAATGTCACAAAAATATGCCCACACACACACACACTTCCTCCCTCCTGCTGTCACTCATCCACGCAAATTAAGAAATACTGCTTTTATTACAGTGCTGTCATTTTTAAACTACCGCTACTAATAACATTTCATCCCCAACTTACCCAGTCGACTAAAAATAGACGTTGCCTAATTATCAGCGTTGATTGTATCGACCAATCGCGACAGGCCTACAAGCATCCAAATATGTCCCATGTATAAAAGCAGGAGAGCTATAGAGCTTGCTCACCGATGTCTCCGAGGTGGACGAGGCAGTGCTGGCAGATGTAGGAGCAGGAGCTGGGCTGGGGCTTCACTATGGCGCTGGTGCTGCTCTGTTTATTGCTGATGATGCCAAGCTGAGATGATTTCACACGGCAGGGCAAGTCCACATTAAACACCGTGCACAACTCCTGCAACAACTGAGAACACACACACACATTTATCATTACACATAATAACTGCGAGACAGAACTAGTTTCAACCAGAATCTGCTTAAAGGACAACTCCGGTGGCAGCGCTGCATTTGAACCGATTTGAACGCAGAAATGACGGGAAGCTTCCCAACATCACTTCAGTCGCGTCGCAAAGTGGATCTCCACGGTCACTGCTGTCAGGACTTCACCAAATCATACCAAAGAAGTGTGTTTCTGACGGAGCGGTCCCAGCGATAAAGGTTCGGTCCTGCTTTGGAAGCAGCCGGTGAGTTAAACTGCTTCAGATGTCTGTGCTGTCGGCTATCGTCGCGTGAGGAAACATCAGTAAACGACACGATCGCGTGCTTCGTCATTCAAATGCGCTAACGGACTCCATTGTTGTTCTGTATAACACTAGTCTGACTCTGACGTGCAAAACCGTTTTGCTTGCTACTGCTAAGGTCTAGTCACATACAATAGTCCATAAACCGAATCATGTCCTCATAAACTGCGCATAAAGACACACAAAGGCCCCTAAATACAGTACATACCACAGAGACGGACATCCTGATGTTGATGTTGTCCTGATGATTCTCCTGTTCAGTTTATTTCAGCCTCATATTTGATTGTGGATCATTATCTGTATTAGCTGAGATAGATGGGTTTCTCCACGCTTGAGGACGTCACCGCTTTGTGCACATTCCTCATTCTTTAGCTCCGCCCACACGATACGCCTCCAGGCACTCGTTTTTTCCCGAAAGACTCGGTACAGCCCATATTTCTTTTATAAATATAATAAAACTAAAGACTTTTCGGAGATATGAAGGATGCAATACTACTCTATAGGTACTCAAGATTGACATGAGATTGACTGAAACTGAGTATTTCACCCCCCCTTTAACATTCTATTTGGATTTGTATAGTAAACCTTAAAAGTTAAGAAGTGAATATTTTATATTTTATTTGTAATGCTTTCAGTTCCAATATTCTTAGATCTTTTTAACACATTCAAGACCATTCGCAGAAACCACAAAAGAAGTCCGCAGATTCCGTGTGGCCCTGCCCTTAGACAAGCGTTATAAGCTGATCTGCTTTTAGAGATAAATCTCTTGGCATTATATTTTCATGAAAACGCATCCCAGAGAACGATCTACTCGCTAACCATCGGTTAATCACCCCCAGGGGCATTTCTCACCGGAGTCGTCCTTTAACAATGAGCACTGTACAATAACACGGATTACTTGTGTTTATTTATGATTTGACGCTGCATTTGCAGAAATGGCTATATTCATGGTAAAGCATTTCAATAAAAAACAATTATGATACAATGTGATTATGACACAAACTCAGTCATAAGGGTCAATGTTGAGATGTGTAGATGATCTGAAAGCTGAATTAATAATCTCTCCATTGATGTATGGTTTGTTACAGGGTATCTGCAGGTTTCACCAAGTCAAATTTAAGACTTTTTAAGACCTTTTTAAGACCATTATGAATAAAATTTAAGACCTATATCACGCAATAAAAAACATGCATAGGAAACGCAGAATCACTCAATTACTTAAACTTATATTATTTAATTTATTTAAATTGAACAAAGTATTAGTAAACTTATTATTCATTGCTCAATCCCACCAGGATAAGTGGGTTATATATATATTATATATATATATATAATTTTTGACCAAAATTAGTTTATTTTGTGGTGGTCACTTCCATAAATTTGCAAACATTTTTATTTTATTTTTATAATTAGGATGCAACATTAACCATATTATTATGTTAGATGCACAATAGTCACACATGGCAATAAAACTGACAAAATGCATGAATCTTGTTTGGTAGGCCTATTACAAAAACAAAAAGGCTGGTCCAGAGGTGTGCTATCTGTCTTTAATAACACGATCGCTTGGGGTGGGAAATATGACCAACATCTTAAAAGTAAACCACAGCAATCATTGCTTAATATAAGTAAAAAGTTTTCAAGTAATTACGTAATCAAGTAATCGGTCAGTAATAAAATATATACTTATAAACAAATGACAATAGGAAAAATAAATACAACATAAAGATGCATATCTACAAAGAGGAACACCCACCCGTTTTTAGAAATAGGGCTTATTCAACTTCTTTAGACATTTAGATATGTGGGCAAATGCATTTGTCTCAGCGCATGCATTGTTTTAGTTCGGCAGGGTCGCCGCTAGCTTAGCTTAAAATGCATTTCCCCACATATCTAAATGTAGCAAAGTAGAATAAGCCCTATTTCTAAAAAAGTTGGAGTGTTCCTTTAAGTGTAAGTGCCATTTTCCCCGTTTGTGTTGTTGTTAGGCTATATTAGTTTGCTTTCACTTTGAGAACTTACTAATGCCCAGATCAAGTACTTACTGACACGTCCCAAACTTTTTAACTCAAATCAGGATATAGACATATGCATAATCTGTATATTTGATCGTTCAAGAGTACGTTAACGTAAGGCTAATGAGCCTAGAAATAACACATTCAATACACTCGCGCGAGCGCTGACAGGCAGCAAACACACACAGCCTGACATCGGAGTTCGCCGTTCACATCACTGTTATTAACTATTTTAGTGCAATTTTATTTGGTCATTAAGCAAGATGGTGAGAAAGATTTGCCTTCGCGTTCACGATCGCGGAACTACAAGAACCGTCACTCAGCTGAAGAATAAAATCTGTTTTATGCGTCTGTGGGATACGATCAGAAAGAGGCTCGTGCCAATAACACGAAAGCTGATTGGCTGCAATATAAGTGGCATGCTTGTCTGATTTGTAGTTGTAATAGAGCGAACAATAGTTGGTCTAGCGAAAGAAAGAACTACAAACACCACGGAAAAAACACACACACACGTGCGCGCATGCTGCGGGAGGCGAGAGCATTTCAATGAGGTAGCGTTACATGGACGTAGGAAAATTAAGACCTGTTTAACCTGTTAAGCTGATTTCTAAATTTTGAAAAAATCCTAAGAAATGTATACTCAGACTAAAACAAATACAGTTTGTTAATCCTTTGCACTAAAAGCATAATTATGGTCTCATTTGAAAGCAGACACCTGGCAGTTTACTGTAAAGTCAAAATGATAATATTTTTTATAATAAAAAAAGCTATAATAAGCTTCAAAGTTTTGTAAAGTTATTAGAAATTTATTTGTATGATATATCTTTATGAAAATAAAATTGAAGTGGGCCTTGGAGAAATCTAGAAATGCACTACAGCTAAAGCCACAAGTCTGACCATGTTATATTTCAGATCTGAAGATGATCAGTCTAAAACTCTGCATTTTATTAAACGTTTTACAAGATCGTTTCATGTGATTTTATTTTGAGATATCGCTGAAATATCAACTGATGTTTATTGCCATGTCTTCTCAGCTTTCAGTCGCTGTATTGCCTCTATTGTTTAGAGGTGCAAACTGCCCCATTCAGTTTGTCTCCCCGGCATTCACACTTCTGCGGACTGGTTATGGCTCCAATTATTATTCTTTTGTCTGCATTATAATTACTAACGATTCTCTATTCAAACTGTTCTATTCAAACCTCATTTCTAAATCAAACCTCTCACTTTACCCTCACTGAGACTCTATTGAATGCATTTCGTCCAAATAAGCATTTCAGTAGTTTTACATTTAGAAAATGTTCATAAAAATAAAGTATTTACTCAGTGGCAGGTGCATCTAGGGCAAGCTAGCATGTTAGCTTAGCACACCAGCAAAACAACAATTTATACGATTAAAATCATGTTTTATTCGAAACTTGCTTCATATCACTTTATATTTTATATGTAGAGTGTTTTATATAACAATATGTGATCTCATATAGCTTCGGGTCAAAAAATCTGACAGAAAATATACAATGCTAAAAGCTATGTGGAATAGCATTGCATTATAAATATCATCTATTATGAAACCACCCAACATGGCATAAAGAACACAGACCAACCATATATTGCCGCGATTGTGTGTTTATTGTCTTAAAACGTGTTTATCTGCATAAAATAGCGATCTAACGATCCCAGGGAGCTGTGTGGATATGGATATGTCCATATGTCAGATACTTCCTGAATGTCACATGGTGTGTCTGTTCTTCATGTGTTCCCCATGGGGTGAATTTTCAGTAGTACAGCTTTCCAGCGCCCTCCGGCTGCCAGAATGAATTGAAAACACAGCATATCACAGCCTACTGCTCTCATAATCATACATCCGCGGATTTTGGATAAAGATTGAATAAATAATACTTCTCTGTATAGAAATTTGACTCAAACGTGTGAGAATCTATCAATATTTCTCCACATCTGCACACTTTTGAAGTAAAAGCCCTGAGGGAAGTTGTTTTGTCGAGTGTCTTCATGACGACCAAGGAGGATTTTTTTATGAATGGGAGCAAATGACGCGCATATTACAATCAAAAGGTAGCGACGCCCAAGATCATATTCATAACTCCTGGAACATATTAACACATTACGGTCACTATAAGACTTTGAGAATAAAACAGAGGTAAAAAAATTAAACTTTAGTCTTAGATCTTTTTAATGATGTATAGTTTGTCAAGGTAATTACTTACATCTGATAGTAATTTTGAGCTAATTTAAACAAAGAGACCTTCAGTGCGTCCTCGTCCTCGTGACGGTTATCAGGTTAACATTATTTAAGACCTAGAACGCAATGCTTCCGCGAATTTAAGACTTTTTAAGGCCTTATATTTTGATTTTGAAATTTAATACTTTTAAGACTTTTTAAGACTCCGCGGGGACCCTGTTGTTAGGATAGGACAATATTTGAAAATCTGGAATCTGAGGGTGCAAAAACATCTAAATATTGAGAAAATCTCCTTTAAAGTTGTCCAAATGAAGTCCTTAGCGATGCATATTACTACTAATAATACATTTATGATATGAACATGTGCTAAATATCTTCATGGAGCATGATCTTAATATCCTAATGATTTTTGGCATGGAAGAAAAGTGTATAATTGTGACCCTTATAGTGTATTGTTGGCCACAGATATCGCCGTGATGAGAGTATGGCTGCTGAAGAGGGTCAGGTGTGTGGTTTTAATGCTCACCTGCGTGTAGAATCCACTAGCTGCCTCGAGGAACAGCGAGAGATTGGCCTGCACTTCACTGCGATTGGGGTTGGCCCTGTTCTTGGCTTGGCTCTGTAGTGTCGTTATTTGATTTTTAAAAGCATGGTTCCAGCTGAAACAAAAGCATTTGGAGATGACAACTCAGACAGAGCCTGCCAATGGGTATGCAATGCATTATCAGAGTCATTCTTACAGATCTTGCTCCACTTTCTTGTCCAGGGCGTACTCCAGATCTGTGACCAGCATTTTCTGGTACAAGTCCTGAAGAGCCTGCCTAGATGTCCAGACCTCCGCCGCGCCGAGCTTAGAATCTGCAGGACATGTGGAGAGGAACATGCTAAAAACATGCTAATCAGCTCATTTGGAGAAGACCTGCATGCCCTAGCAACCACATCCAAGGCCATGGTTACCAAAGTGGCAGCGATGACAAACACAAAATACAGACTCAAACATCAAAATAATGTGTGCAACGTATGACCATTAGAATATCATTTTAAAGATGACAAACACATCAAAATAGCATGCTAAGAAAGAAAGACAGTAAATGTACATACCCGTCATGTCAGCCTTCAGGGCCTCTGCCTGCCTGCTCAAAACAAGAAGAGGAGGCGATGGTTTGAGAGAGAACCATTGGGAACCAGCACAGCACTGCAGTTCAGCTTTAATGTCATACATTCACAAACTCAAGGCCATTCGGCAGCTGATTTGTATTTTAGCGGACCGATGAGCACAGCTCAAGTGATGACACACAGCACCACCGAGGCGACGCCATGGGTCTGATTGACATAGAAATGGCCAATAACTATAACTCTGGCTGATTCTGTGTTGTATTCAGCGATCGCGGAATCACGGAAACCTGGAAGGACTGATATAGAGTCGTGTTGATCCTTCATATCTCACAAGAGTCTTTAGTTTATCATATTTATAAAAGACAGACACACTGAACCGATTCTTTCAGAAAACAGCCGAGCTCGAGGAGGCAGAGCTAAAGACACACACACACAGTCCTAAACCTACCCATCACACACACAGCCCCTAAACCTACCCATCACACACACACACACACTGGCCCTAAACCTACCCATCACACACACACACACACACACACAGGCCCTAAACCTACCCATCACACACACACACACACTGGCCCTAAACCTACCCATCACACACACACTGGCCCTAAACCTACCCATCACACACTGGCCCTAAACCTACCCATCTCACACACACACACACACACAGTCCTAAACCTACCCATCACACACACAGCCCCTAAACCTACCCATCACACACACACACACACTGGCCCTAAACCTACCCATCACACACACACACACACTGGCCCTAAACCTACCCATCACACACACACACACACACACACACACACACACACACACACAGGCCCTAAACCTACCCATCACACACACACACACACACTGGCCCTAAACCTACCCATCACACACACACACACACACACACACACACACACACACACACACTGGCCCTAAACCTAACCATCACACTAGGGGTGGGCGATATAGCCTCAAAATTATATCACGATATTTCAGGAATATCTGCGACATTTTATATGATATTTATGACGATATAGCAAAAAATATATGGAACAACAAAGTTTAATTGGTTATTGCAGCTGGTAGGCAGCAGCATTTATTAGTGCAAATAAAATTAAAGGCAGTGTTTATCCTTTTCCAATGAGCTAATGTCATTGATGAGAGAATATTTAATTCAAAGTGTAAATCTACAGTCATAAGGTACAAGTTACTAGTGTTTCCACTGGAAACCTTTAAAAAAAATTTATATATAACATTTAGTTTAGCAATAACTAAAGTAATTTATGTCATGGTCTGTCTGAATATTCAATTCTGATTGGGAAGGTGTACAATAGCAGAGGTAATTCCAAGTTAGATAAAATTCCATTCTGTGTTCATGAGCTGTTTTCATTATGAAGCGCGCGCGTACACACACACACACACACACACAGACACACACAGACACACACACAGACACACACACAGACACACACACAGACACACACACAGACAGACCGCGCTGCAGATTCAGGAGCACAGAAGCTAGTTATCAACGCCGCCCTGCGGCTTTTATCAACAAAATAGCTAGGGCTGTACTAGAATATTCGAATATTCGTTCGGTGAGGTGGCATTCGATTTTCAGTTTTGAGATTCGAATATTCTTTTTTTTCTTTTACACGTACTTCCGTCGCGGACTCATTCTCACTCATGCTTGAACCACCCGTTGGCGAACGTAGTGACTTATTTCATCTCATACTGAATAGGTTCAAAATGCCCAAGACCTCAGCTGTTTGGGGGCACTTTAAATTAAGTGAGGATGACAAGACAAAGGTAGTGTGTCAAATATGCGATTTGAAACTGGCCTACCACAACAGCACCACAAGCTTGAAAAATCACCTGAGTTCTGTAAGTAGCACGCGGCAAAAAAAAAAAAAAAAAAACTGCTTTTAAGCGCTTAATTTGCTATGATAAAAAGGCTAATTGCAAATATGACACTATTTAAAAGCATACAGCAGCACAGGCTAATAATAATTTGTTTATAGGTACATCCACAGGTGTGGCAGCCATCAACATGCTCAACAAAACCCAAACCTTCACAGCAGACCGTTAACAGAGAAAAGAAAGAGAGAGATAACAGATGCCATAGTAGAGTTTGCCGCTCGCTACGGATATGAGGCCCGTTAATGTAGTTGAATTAGTGAAGATAATGGAGCCAGAATACACTACACTGTGTTTGGTATCACTTGTGCACTGTCCGTTTTCGGAGCATAAAGCTGCCCGTGTAATGCGTACCAGAAACTGTTCTATTTAAAAGATTATTAAATGTTTATTAATATTTA